>NC_043740.1:2321985-2382336 GCF_004337985.1 Pyricularia pennisetigena
AGCCTCTTTATCAGCCGCCAAAAGTTGCCTGTGACTGTGTGATACAATGCCTTGCATACCTCTCGTCTTGTCCAGAACGAGTACTGTGGAAGCGCCCTATGAGTGATAGTCAATGAAAAATTCACGAGCCTGACCATATGGGATGTGGTTCTCGCCATCGAATCAACGTTGTTTATTGCTATACGCCTTGATTACCATACCAAGAATACTTTTGCTTTCTGGACTCACCGGGGCTCATCTTCAGCTGATATGCAGCATACCTTACATGCCTACCAATATAGGTTGAGTGCATGTGGCTACACAACCTTTTGTCTCCCGCAAGCCTTCCCTCAAACCACTCGTATAAGACATGTGTTCATGACTCACGGGTATACTATAGGCCTCGGCTCCCTGTTTGACTGGTGGCTGCGATTTCAGCACAGTGCGTTCGTGGTCCGAGGCCTCTTTTTGCTTCTTCTCTATATTCTTTTGCTTTTCTTAGCATCTTGATCCTATCGATTTAATAGTTGCAAATCCGATCATAGCCGATCATGACTGGTTGAAAATCGGAGTGGATAGAACACTGCCCCTCCTGCAACTATCTTTTAGTCTAGACTGGGGAACACCTGCCGTCCGGAGGCCTCTGAGGCAAAGAGGCTTGCGTTGCGACGACAAAGAAAGTTGAACCTTTGCGCCCCAGTAGTGCGATGTCATGGTGAAGCATAGAAATTTTTAGTCTCCGAGTACGCGTCCTACCCCCGCGTAGAGGCTCAGCCCCGACAGGGTTCTGGGTATGACGTGGTCGATCGGGCGCAAACCACATACAAAGATCCGGAATGGAGGTGTAAGCCGCAGTCAATATTCGTGACCGACGCCTACTTGCTCACGTCTTTTCGTTGGGAGTTTCGTGCGGGCGCTTATCGACTTTTCGTTTTGCGTTTTGTTGCTTGTGGTATTGTACATTTGGGTAATCTAGACCTCTTCCCATGTAGGCAAATCTAGATCGACCACGATCGGCTTGTTGAACCGTTTGCCACCCAAGTGCGGGTAGCTGTTTGCCATGATGGAACAATTCACCACGCACGTTTCCCGACGACTCATGCTGCCAGCCAAGACCGGTAGTTCTTTTTCGGAGGGCGTCGGGTTCTGCAGAATGCCGCGTTGGCCGCTTCTGGTAATCTCAAGGACATCACGGGCTTCGCTGCTTCCTTCTGTCTCCTCAGCTGACAGAGGCCCATCCGTCTTGCTCAACGACGCGCCGATGACGCCGTCATTATCCAGCCCTTTTCTCCCCTTTCTCGAATCACCCGTCAGGCTGACAAGAGCCATCTTGTTCCCGACCCCGCTTGTATCTTGCCAGACTGTGACACTTGTCTCTTCGTAATTCCTTCCTGAGGACTGAGGATCGCCATTCAAGTTCCAGCGCACTATCTCGGCACCTCTGGCCTCGTGAACATGGCCACATATGGCAAGCCTAGGCCGTACGCGCGACAGCGTTCGACGCAAAGTCTCGCAGCCTAGGGATCCCCGCTGCGTGCCGGTCCCGTCGCAATGCCGATGGGGCGGCGTGTGCGTGACAGTTATGTCTGCCGACAAAGGAATGGCGTCCCAGAGCTCTGAGGCCGACGGGCCGAATGAAGCTGCCGGTTCGCTGGGGCGGTTGCTTTTGCGATGCGTTGGGCCAGATCTGCTTGTCACGGTCGTGGCGTCCGACAGAATAGAAGACGAATTTGAATCGCGCGTGCTGAAGGCCCAAAGACCATTCCGTGGGCTGTATGGAGATCCAAAGACGGTAAACTCTGTGCGAGGCCCGCTGGGGCTCGAGAGCCGTATTTTGGCACTGCTCTGGCAGAGGTAGGTTATGCTGGGGCTCGACTTGAATAGGTCGATGCAGTCAGCGGACGATTCAAGGCGCTGATTATGGAAATACGTTCCATACTGCTCGTAGAACTCAGTATCCAAGCTGATATCATGATTTCCTTTGCTTCGAGTATGGATCTTAGCGAGATTTTATCCAGAGCAGGTTTGATCTTTGACAGCGGCAGAACTATGCATATATCAGAGAAAGGCAGCCCGTAGTCTTACCAGCTATGACTATCTTGGCCTCGAAATCAGTACTTTCTAGCCATCTGACAGCTTTGGAAAGCTGAGCGCGTTACAGGGAAGTATATACATCAGCATATATGTATAGACCTGGATTGCTCGTCTCGTCTCCGCCGATGTCGACTGCAGCTTTGTCAATGATGAATCCTACCTCGGAGAAAGTGCCTTGATTTGTCAAATCCCCAGCATGAATCAAGACGTCCCCCTTGGGAAGCTTTACTTCATGGTTGTGGGTATCAGAAATGCAGACGATTCTTGTCCGCCGAAGCTGGGCCAGCTTGGGGGTTTGATTATGTGAAGCTGAATGTGACATGGCTTCAATGACGCAGGTAGTAACGAGCTTCACAAGTGTCTCCAGCGCTTGAGGGGAAGACAAGGTTCTGCAACGACAGAAACCTATAATTGTCGCAGTTGGAATCTGGGCGCCGGTGTCAAGTTTCTGTTCTTCTTCGTCCCTTAATCTATCTGGTCGCCGAGGAATGAGACCGTGGCTTGCGAAAATGGGAACTCCCGAGACAAAGAACTCCCCATCCACCACAAGTGACGGACGTAATGTAATGCCAGGTAAATACAGAGTTTCTGCTATCAATCGCGGGGCCGCGTTTGCACATGTGAGTCGCGTGCTCAGATCTTTTTCTGGATCTTTGAACGGTGCTTGCCGTCAAAGATGAAATGAAGGCTGGTGCCAAAAAAAGAAGTGAAGAAATATATCATAAATTCAAGACAGATGTCAAAAGCAAGAACTAACAGAACCTGACAAAGCTTGGCAAATGGACCGACTAGGGGCTGAATGGAATCGGCGCAACCCGTCGTTGAAACGGCGGCGTTTCTCGACTTTAATAGTTGTCATCAAGATTTTTGTTACTTTTCCAATCCTCGCGGGATCTTGATGGGCGATTTCAGTGTCCTGGTTGGCCCCGGAAATACCGCGACGGCTGACCAACTTGTGGAATGCCGACCATTCACAGCTAAGGAATCCCATTTCGCCCCTGGCGTGTAGAGGTTGAAATGGTTCTTGCATCAGAACCTGGCGGAGTGCAGGGATAGGGTAGGTTGATAAGTTAAAAGGTTAGGTAAGCTCAAGCATCAGTCAACCAGCTCTGTTTGTTGCAGTACAGCCCTGCCAGAAAGGCAAATCGGAATATTTTTTTCTCGAAACATCTGTGCAGTATTCCAAGCCGTATTCTTGATCAGGACTGCTCCATTGCGAGGTGGCACTGCTCGTTATGCATCGACTCAACCCCCTATCCAGATCATGTCCATGCGTACATGAACCGTGGTTTGTCACAGCTCGGCAACGCAACAGGACCTGCACAACAGCGATGTAAAAAGACCCCACACTGCTCAACCAGTAAGAAAGATAATGCAATCGGCGATTGCCGGTGGTACGGATGGATGCTGCTCATAGTTTTGTGCTCTGTAATACTGTACTCCTGAATCAAATGTGAGGACCCCCAAGCCTGGCATGTCTGTGACAGCAAAGCCCTAGGTCTGAGGAGAATACCGCGCATCTGTGTGCTTTTTTTTCTTTTGCAACTTGAATCTTTTCCAACTTGTCAAAGGGGGCTGGGTGGCTGAAATCCCGTCCGTCCGTCCATGTTTCCCCTCAAACTATAGGCAGAAAAAAAAAAAAAAAGAAAAAGTAAAAAAAAGAAACTAGCGTCGCAATTTAAACGTCCATTCGTTGTGGGTCCACTTTGGCAAGGGTCCGCTTGGGGGATTGGGTGGACGAGGAGTGAGAGCGGAGTTCCCTACCACCGTTGGTTGACCCGACATGGGCCGTTGTTTTTGGTGAGGCGTTCGGAGGTTATTGTGAGTCCCAGCTTGCCTGCCATTTCTCTCTCCTTTCGCCGACAGATCTTTCACAGCCAGCCATTGACAGAACTGTCGCGTCTTGGACAGGCACATATTTTGTGTTGTTTTTTTGTGTGTGTTTTCTAATTGCATTGTCATGTCATTGGGCTGACTTAGATCGTCCGAGACATTCATTCGTTTGCTATTTCTATTTCCATTTTACGCCTTGATCGGCCCGTTGATCTGGGGAAAGGGCACGCGCGCGAGCTGGTCACTTGTTACCAAAAAGAAAGTTAAAGAGGAGGAGAAAAAAAAAAAAAAAAAACTGAAGAATCTAATTACGACAGAAAGGACATCAACATCACCCCGTCTCTGGCAAATGTCAACCAGGCTCTGCTACCTGCCTTAACAAGTCTGCGACTGGAAACTACACGTCAAGAATTGTTCAAATTCCCGCGCAGATCGACACACTACAGCACTTGGGACCGGTTTGACGCCAGTGTCTAGGCCTAATTTGCACTTCGTTCCATTCTTCACCTCATCATCTTGTCCGAAACGGCACTACTCTGACACTGGTGTCCCGCGGCGCCTCATTCCATCCAATCACCAACACGAGCCACTGTCCAGTCGGTACCTACTGTGAATCCCGACTCGAACGTCCGAACCCAGCCCAGTAGGCAGACTTCCAAAAAAAAAAAAAAAAAAAAAAAAAAAAGGGTGGCCCCAGCGCATCCGTCGCACCTGGGCAGCCACGTGAATTTGCGTGTCTGGGCCCTGGAAATCCATCATGGCGACTGCCGCTATGCCGACAGTCGCCTCGTCTGCTCTCACTCCCCCGAGCAGTTCACATGGCGTCGTCCACGGCAGCAACAAGTTGAGCACTAACGGATATCACGATACTTGGGACGATTTCTCTGGCGGAGATGACGAGGTATGTGAATAATCGATGCATCATCCTTGATCCCATCGGGTGTCCCGCATTGCTTTATGCTATACCCTCCGATATACCTGGTGCAATGCAGTATCCGTATACCTACTTCGTACTTGGGCCGAAATTCGACTGCCGGGATATGCCCTGCATTTTCCTGCTCTTGAACAACAAATAACTAACACGCGCGGTTCGTCTTTCCTCTCCAAAATCCAGAATCCGATGGCACTCAAGAAGACGCCCACCACGAATTCCAATCATGCATCCATCAACAGCCAGACAAGATCACCGCTGATCTCTCAAAACGGAAATTCAAACCCGTACTCTTCGCACGCGCCGATTTCCCGCAAAATAAGCCGAGAGATCGGGCTCGGGGTCGATTCTACTTACGGAAGCGACATGCCAGGATCGACTGCATACCGGTCATACGGTGGTGGTACCAGGGCTGTGAGTCCATCAGAAAGCATCGGGGAGATTTCTGGCAGCCACAGGAACGGCAAGCGAGCGAACGGCGACTATGGCTCATCGAGCGACGGTTCATCAGGCACCGACGAGGCCTCGAAATGGATTCACAGGGACAAGCTGGCTCGGATAGAAAGCGAGGAGCTGCAAGCCGCAGGAATCATTCTCCCCACCTCGAGAAATCGTTCCCGCTCACGCAGTCGGCCGCGAGTGCACGCGAACGGCTCGCGGACCCGGAGTGAATCCACAAATGGCGCGACCAGATCAAGGAAGAATTCGACCCTTGTTGGTGGAAGAGAAGCATATGGGGAGACCAAGGCTCAGCAGATCGAGGTTCCCAGCTGGGACTTGAGGTTACCCGAAGAGATCGCCGACGAAATGGAGTCCAATTATTGGACATCGACTCCAGTTTCAAAAAACGGCTCCAAGATACCGGTGGCCAAAGTCAGCCCGGCACCAATACCGGTGGACTACATTGAGCGAGAGTCACCAGCTGCGAGGAAGAGGGAGAGCAGTCCCGCAGACGAGTTGGAAAGCATCAAGATGCCGAGGACGCGAGCGAGGAGCAGTAGTGCCAGCACCAAACTCGAACCGGGAGCGTCGTCTGCCGTCACTCCAGGCCAGAAGCAGACGAAGCGCGCGGCAACCGACACCTCACCCAAGAAGCCAGCCGGAGCTAGGAAAACGTCGGGGCCTACGAAGGCGACAGGGGCGAACGGCAGACCAAAAACCCGAGGCGGCACTCGCAAGGATTCGTCGAGCAGTAGTACCGCGACGCGGCCGACCACGAGATCAGGCGACCGTGAGCTTGCACCTTCGTCACCTATGAACAAGCAACCAGAGGGCGACCCGCCGTGGATGGTCTCGGCGTACAAGCCGGACCCAAGGTTACCGCCAGACCAGCAGCTTCTCCCAACGGTGGCCAAGCGATTGCAGCAGGAGAAGTGGGAGCGCGAGGGCAAGTTTGGTAGTGTCTATGACAGGGAATTCCGGCCGCTCAGCGACGACGGTCTTTTGTCTCCTCCAGATAGAAACAGTCAGCTTCTCCAGCCCCCGCCGAACGATGAGGCCAACGAAAAACCCACAGACGAGACACAAGCCCCCGACTGGCCTCTCAAAACAGAAGCTCTCAAAAGTCCCTCCATCCGACAGAACTCGCTCCGCCAACAACGAACTGGCTCATATTCCACGATACCCAAGGTCCAGGAACCGCCCATCAGCCCGATCCCCGGATCCAGAGGTAACCCAGCCCCAGGGCTCCCCTCACCGCTCCAACAAACGCCTGCTGCTCCCACTCAGGAAAAAGAGGACAAGAAGAAGAAGAAGAATGGATGTATGTGCTGCATTGTTATGTAGGCTGAAGTTCAGGGCACGAAGGATGCGGTCGAATATGTACCTGCACCTCACCCGAGGATATCAGATCAGGCCATGGGATTCGAGGCCCATGGAATGAGACCTGGCGGATCCCGATGGTACCAAAAGCTCTCGATACAATGTACCATGCGAGATTGCCCACAGCCCCTGATTCTGTCGAATTGGTCAGCAACAGTATGACATACAACCCAAGCTTTCTGGACTGCGAACCACAACATACCAGCGCAAACACTCCCAAATTTCCTCAGGCCGGATGCGGCAGGCAGCATCAGTCATCTCCGTCAATTTGGCGCCCTACATCAGACAGTCAAAACCTCCAGCCCTTTGACTTTGTCTGTACGACTTTACGACTTTCCTTGTACAATCTACTTCGACCCTACTCGAGATCTCGAACCATATTACCCTTTCCGCACCAAGACCGGCTCTCGCGTCGGTCATCATAACTACAATTACTTATCAACTGGGCTTTTGCATTCTGAACATGCACCCGACACATAATTCCGACCTCCACACCTCCTCACTGGCTTCTCTTTGTCAATTTTTCTATCAAAATTTGCTTCTTGGAATTTAGCGTAAACTTGCTGTCTTTTAGATTGGAGTTTCGTCTCTATTGCGTTGGTGGTCATCCTGGAGCCAGCAAATCATTTCTCATACCGTGCTGGGTAAAAGGTGTTTGCTTAGTTTAGAGGTATCTGTTACCGGGGGTCCTGAAAGATTACGGTCTGAAGAAGACTTGCTTGGTGTTTTTCTTTCTGTTCATGTTTTGAAGGTGGTGTCACAGGTTGACTTTGTTACTTTTATTCCCCAAACCAGGACTGCAACGGAGTTTCCGGATGGTCTGGATGTTTATTTTCTCGTCACTACCACTGCTGCGGTCTCCTTTGTACATCCACAAGTAGCACAAAGTGCTGTAGTAACTATTTAACCATTTTACCAAGCTCAACATTATGAGAACCGGTCTTGACGTGCAAGTCTATCGACGACTGAAGTGCTTTGGCGACTAAAGAGCCTCTGTCTCTGGGATTGATTTCAACGTTGTGTTCATGGTCGTGTCCCTGTACCATCCCCAAAAGTAAGCTGTTGCGGCGCTCGCACGGCAGCTATCAAAGATTCATCTTCTGTTGTACTTGGACATGCCACAAGGTCACCTGCATGGAGGATGGTGATCCAAGTCTGTTTAGCATGGCAGCTAGGTACCATTGCTCTTGTTCCCCTAGACACACTCGCCGAATACTGAATCCAGAGTTTGCTAGATTCCTTGTGGTTATGAGCCTCCCTTTTTATACATCATCAACAGCTATGTTTCTTACTAGACTGCCCTGTGAGGAGTACAAGATCAATGGGGACTGATGGGTTATTAGCTCTGGCTCTGACGCGCACTTCCCTTGATTCTGGGGGCCAAGTCCAAAATAGACGGCCGGGTCAAAAATCCACAAGCTCAGTACCGCTGTGACAAGTTCTATAGGGATTACGAGCTCAAAGGTTTCCAGAGGCATGTCAGTTGCTATTCTACGGTTTGCCTGAAGAGTTTGACGAAACCGCCGACGAGTCCTTGGTGTTCGCGAGCTTAGTATCCCTAAGATAGCACCTACAGATGGAATATGCTCGAAGGTGATAAGAGGCCTGTCACGCAACGTCCTGAAGTTTGCTTGAGTTTGGGGAAATCACTAGCAATCTCTTGATACTTGCGATAGTTTTATGAGACTGTCGAATATACTTCTATGTATATAGAAGCTTGCGCCTATTACGAGCGTGGGAAGCAGCACTTTTCAAAGCAATTTGAACCCATACCCGCATGTCTACGTCCAGCGGCAACTGTTACTGAGTAGGGGGTTGATGTCTACACAAACAAAGGGCAGTGATGCTCTACGGTTCTGAGATGATATCTTTCACAAAGGAAGAATCCCATTTGCCTGGCCACGCCAAGAGCAGGACAGTGATATAAACGCAGCAGTCTAGTTTCACATATGTGCCATACCTCTCAGCCCAAAAGGAGCTGCGCAATTGGAGCGGCTCTTCGTTGGCCCCCAAAAAAAACCTTGGAGTAAGGGCGAATAGATTTTCCGAATCGTTTGTTTGACCTGCCATACCCAAGTGTCTGGGACAAATTGACTGCGCCTGATAGAAAGGTTGCGCTGTCAAGGGGGGAAGGGGTGGCGCTTGGGGGAGAAAAAAAAAACCTCCATGGATGACTGTGGCATGGCCGGGCGCTTAGGAGGCATATGTCGTGATCATCACGTCTTGCAAAAGAACAGCTCTCCCCTGGCTGAAGCTCCTTTTTTTTTGTTTGGTTTGTTTGTAATTTTTAACTTTGGGGGAGACGAGAAACTGTGTGAAGCACAGTAGAAACCCGCAGCATATTGATATCGACGACTCAGGTTTCGAGTATATTAACAATTGCACCGATATCCCCTTCTCGGCGACGCCAGATCATCTAGGCAATCTATCCAACGCTTCGTCTCGACGAAAGCTACAGGTGGGAAAAGAATTTGCGCATCTTTTTAAGCCATAATGTTACAAATGCATTATTTGGTTCTCGAATTGCAAAACAAAGGCCAAGCCGTTTGCTATGCCACCTGGTCATTGCACACAGCATAAACTTTTGACCAAACGAACACGATTTGTGTCTTGAGCTGCAGTTCGTTGCACGGGCAAAAATAGTGTAGAACCATCTAGTTTGCGACTGGCTGCCTCTATTTCTTCGACTTAAGCTTTAAGGCGACAAGCAGGCTTCATTCTGGCGCCGCGCGTATATGCCCCGATTCGTGCACGAGAAAATTATGCTTTGGTATGGCATGGCTTGCATGGCCGGGTGAGAGCGAATGTCAAGAGATACAAAAAAAATAGACCACGAGAAAAAAAAGGAGGACATCGTGTCGGCTTGCGGATAAATAATAAATGCACATAAGACAAAAGAACGGATGAATTATGGGCACGCCTCTCTCAGCCACAAATAGCGCACCCATATTTGCGACAGTCATGGCTTTGGCTGGGCGAGGCGCCGTATTATTTTGGCTGGGCAGGGGGGAAAACCAAATCGAGTAACCCTGCTAAACAGAGGAATTTAAGGTCTAGACTCACGAGAGGGAAAAAAAACCCCCCGTAGTCTCCTGTCAGGCCATTTCAATTTGATGCAGACACATGTCGAAGATCAGCCGGCATGTCTTTCGCGACACGTCTTGCTGTTTATTTCGGACGCTGGGGTTCGTCAAGTCGCTTGGTCACCTGGGCTTTCCTTTTCGTCCCATCTCGGGCTTTATAAGCTTCACGCCGTCTAGGGGAAGGGGAAGCTTGTCTCCGAGTGGAGTGTGTCACTATTCATAGCACTCTTTCTTCCAAAGATGAAAAATGAGAAAAAGAACAAAAAAAAAAAAAAGCTTTGGGGACCTCGCTGCCGTCGTCGCGATTTGAGATAAAAGCTCCGACGGTGAAAGCATCCGGCCACACCGCCGGAGCCTTGATAGGGGATGGGTGGTCTCCACCGCCGTAGATTTTGATGTTCAGTCAAAAAAGATGTAACGTTGTATTTATCTCGGTTCGCGCTGTTCTTGTTGTCAACTTTATAACCCAGTAGATAGATTACAACGCTGTTAACCTCAAACTGCCGACCACTGGCAGTTGTTCGTCAAATACCACAAGAAGGGTCCTAACCGAGATTGGGTTGCCATGTATATAATAAAGTGCGATAGTCGAGCAAGAGATAGATTGAGCAGCTCGAGCCAGATGCATCAGGATCCCTCGGAGATGTTGGTTCGCAGGGAGCTGATCAAGCCCTGTAAAGTTCTGACCCTCCTTAGAGTCTCCATACACACCTGTACTTGACCCCATCTTGAAGGGGCAGCTTGGTGTTCATTGCGGACTGGTTGTCTATCAAACCCCCGCAACACGCCCGACAAACTTACATTTCTGCAGGAGTGCCGGCCCAAGATCCCACTGGAGAACATCCATCCCTTGACAAGAGAGACGGAAACAAAGAAAGTGTGCCGGAAAGCTCAAGGGTCCGACTCTCCTCCACGCGTCGAGAATGCGAATGACTGACTAAGGAGGAATTTTTTTTTGTTCTGGTTTTTTTTTTTCAGCTTTGCATTGCACCTCTGAGGGTATAACATGTGGGCGGATGTGGCACGGTTTGGGGAAACGAGTCATGTCCAACACAGCTTCCCCCCACACAGAGCCCAAAGATAGTAGTATCGGTGGCTTAAAAAGGGAAGGCAGATCGCGCGCGGCCCGCGCGCCTGTTTCAGAATAAACATGAGAGATGAGACGACTCCGCATGTGGAGAGGCGCCAGCCGCGTACCGCTACTGGAATCTCAGCGGTTGGGGTGGGTTTCGGTCAAGATCTCGCAAAGCCCGACTCGGACACACGTTGAGAGGCCGACGCTTTTTTTTTTCTTTTTCTTTTTTTTTTTTTTTTTAACGCTGTTGCATTGTTCGTCCCAACTCGTCCCAGGATAGAAACTTGGGGCTGACGTACTGGACCCTGCGCTTGGCTGATCTGTTTTTGTGTTTATGTTACTTTTTTTTTTCTCTTTCGCTGCTCTTAAATTTTTTTTTATCGTCTCCGATCTCTTGTGCTCCATTGCCCCCCCGATGTGAATGAGATCTACCTCCTATGGTTCTTCTAATACCAGACAAGCAAAAAAAGGGAGAGGCAGCTGCCACAGCCCCGTCATCCCATCCTCTGGGACACCTGGCATAAATGACAAGACCCGCGCATTGCCAGGTTTAGGTCAACCAGAAGCTATGCAGATAAACAGCTTATTTGTCGTGAATAAGGAAGATCGGTGGGTACTTTTTCACATAAAGGAGATTTGAGGAAAACGGTTTGGCAGTGTAAACGGCGACAAGGAGACAAGGAAAGGGCACCGTTTTTCGCGCACATCAGAATAGCAACGAGGATAACAATGTGGGAAACGATAATGCATTAATAAAGATGATAATTCAAGGGGTTGGTTTGCAAGGACTATAGGCCAAACAGAGAGAGTTTGTTGGAGGGACCAAGACCAACACACAAGGGGTTATCTGGAACTATTGCGAAAATTCTGTCTTTTTTTTTTTTTTTTTAGCTCTTGGTCAGATGGAATGAGAAGGAAATTCACCCTGTTAGTTAGTCGGCTTGACCAAATCCCGCAGCCAAGGTAAGGGCCCCGCAATTTCCCGTCCTGTCCGCCGGCGCGGGGTTTTCCCCCTCAATAGAATCAGACAGGCAACAAAAGTTCCCTAGTCTCGGTGTTACTTTTTGTCACTTCAACTCATGATAGATTAATTCGGCCTCGGGGGTTGCAAATATGTGAATATGCTTTCTGTGCCAGAACAGGTGGCGTGATTGCATCCCAAATCCAGACCAACAACTCCCCCCTGACAAGACTAGCTCGGTTCAACATACTTGAGCCTGGCAAGGTATTGGCACCCAATCATTGATCAACTGTTGATGATACCCAGCTCCCTAGCTCATATATTAGGCATTATTCGGTGTTTGGTAACCTACCAGAGATGCTGGATCCTCGGCAGCAGGTAGCTTTACCTAGCTAACCAGTTCTCATCAGGGTATCTCGTGGTTAATCAGTTAATAGTTATCGCGACCACATCTCGCTTCGCATCTCTGCCGTATCCTGTCGGATCATGAGACCCCGGGCATTGGATAGAGTGTGCGCATAGTGCACTGTATTTTTTTCATTGGCCCCTCCATCGGGGTATACAAGACAAACGCAAGCCGCTCAAATCATGAGATGAAAGGATGAAAGAAGAAGGTCAAAATGTGTAAAATAAGGGTGCTGCCGGAGGACGCAAGTAGACGAACTCTATGATGGTGTCAAGGGAGTTTGGAACCAGCCGCGGCCAGTTCCGTTAGCAGCCTTCGATAAAATAAATAGCACACATTTACTTTCACACCATAGCTGATCATCTTTCACGGAAGGAGTTGGGACGTGGCCTGTCACTTGCCAAATCGGGGGTGGCTCCGTGGCATCAGAGTTTTGATCTAGACTAGATAGAACTAGGTCGGGAGTCCAGAGCTGGGACGACGCTTCGAACAATCGTCGATTTGTGTTCCTCCGTTCGGGAGAAGATGTTTGTTGTCACCTACAGGGCAAAGATAGGCGCACAAGGCGTGGCGTGGCCTTGGTTCGTGATCAAAAACCGAGCTAAGGCAAAAAAAGAAAAAGAAAAAAGAAAAAATAAACAAGAGACAGCGCTACAGATTAGCTTAAAAAGCCACTTTTGGTGCGACTCAGTACCGAGTAGGCAGATAATCAGGCACACTTTTTTTTTTTTTTTTTTTGCTTCTACTACATACTGTGCTCCTTAAAAAAAGTCCCAGTGACCAGGCCCGAGGAACCCGAAGCATCGTCGATGCACACTTCCCGCAAAGTCCCGTTTTTCCCGTCTTCCCCGTGGCTTAGTTCTTAGCGCCGAGTGGCGTGGCTCGGCTCTTTAACCCAAGGCTGCATGTAAAGTGCAACCAAATAAAACATCGAGATCCAATTGCGTTTGACATATCGATCAAAGATATTGTCTACATAGTAGTTTAGGGGTCGCCACATCCACAAGGCGCTGTATTCAAAACACTCTCGAGTAAACAAGAAATTGTACGAGTACCTAGGGTTCTTCAGGAAATATATGGGGTCTTGACAGCCGAGACAGCCTAGGCGAGTGGGGTTTAGGGCAGGACTGCGATGAAAACAGGTTGGGAACAAAAATAAAAACGGAACACCGCATTGATGTTTGGCGTGCGGAATGGAAAGCGGAATAGTTTGGATGGGGACGCAATCAAACCATCGATCGCGAACGGCGAAGACGAGGGCGAAATCAAAGAATTGGATACGTTTGCGATCGAGATGAGATGTGTTCCTTCATCGAGATTGTGGGATGGGATATGAGCCCTACATATGCAATGTGTTGCGCTAAAACCCACGAAAAAGATCGCTGGAGATCCCGAGTCTCGGGGAGTGGGACGCACGGAGGAAGTCCAAGATATAACCAGATTAGCTGGAAACAGATGGTTATATCGCCCCCTATTTTTCTATGTTTGGGTAATAGGGACAAAACCCTGGAACCAGTGTATTTGGGACGGGACTGCACCCGCCGCTGAATTTTCAGCTTCAACAGCCCTCAAGGGCCTTGGACATGATAAGGCACAGAGCAAACAGTCGTCTTGTCATTTTTTTACCCCATTGCTTTGTTGGGGTTTGCCGTCGCATCCCATCCGATGATTGGCTAGTTTTCGTATGAGACAGGCAATCATGTCCTGTTGCGTCCCCCAAGGGAAATGGGGGGCAATTGCTGTCTGCCATTGAAAGTAAGTGTACGGGTGGATTGCGCGTCTCAACTAATTTGGCAGGCTAATAGCTAATAGAGAAACACACCCCTCCTTAGGCGCCGAGGCAGACCGAATGTTCTCGACTGGCCAGACACTGGGGTGGCTCATATTGGACCAGCACAAAAGAATCAACATCATGTTTTCGGATCGTCGGTGTACTGTTGTACATAGATGCAACTCGTTCAAATGCCTTTTGTTATCCCAGATACGCGTTGATTCATAACGGCAAGCCCCCAGTAGCCAACATGAACTAAAAAAAAAGACCTCTTCAAACGTGGGTCTCGATAAGGACCATCTAGCAATCTACCTATAACTTGCAATCACTTATAGAACGTTTTGAGCAGGTCCATCCATATATTACTCACTCCTTTGTTGATAACAAAACCAAAAGTTTCCCAAGATGGGCATGTCCATCAGGGATGGAGCAGTGTGGCTTAGACAGACCCCAGAGGTAGGAGAACATTCCGCGGATTTTTACCCAACCTGCCCAATGCTGGGGGAGATTGCTGTTGGTCATTTTGTTCGGTGCTGCCCGGGACATGGATCTTTGATAGCAATTGCCTAAGTCTTCATAATGGATTCCTTTTAATGCGCGGAGTCGCGGTAGGGATGGTATGGGTTATGTGGTTAAAGGGATATTCAATAATACAATGCACACTTTTTTTTTCTCTTGTTCGCTACCGATTTCTCGATGCAGCAGGAATAAAAAAACACGAAGACAGAAATCGGCACCACCACCACCTTAGGCTGCTATGCTAAGACCAGGGCAACTAAACCCTTTCAAGAGTCTCTTCAATCATTATTCATCAAGTATCGGGATGCGATCGATCGTCGGCTCTGTCGCATGCTTACTAGTTTCCGTTTTGCGCTCCCGCCCGGGCATGCATTAATACCAGTCAATCGTAGAAGCCGTGCAGTCAGAAGGAGGCTCAGCATAAGAAATCACAGCTCGGAAATTGTGTGGAGATACCGGCTGGAATCCCAACACCAACCTGCAGGGTGCCGCAAGGTCTGCTGGACTGGTGACTCTATTTTTTTGTTTTTTTGTTTGTGATCAAAACAACAGGGTATTGGACAGTCACCTTTTTTTTCCCCTATCGGTACCGCCGGGAGGATGAACAGGACGCGTGGTCAAATCTTATTAGAGAACAAAAAGAAAGAGTCAATGCGGGACAATATCTAATTTATTATCAGGCTGACCCTTTGGTTGATGAGAAATAAATAAACCCAATATTCAAAGGAGGGGAAGAAGAGAATGGAAAAGTCGGTCATGCGCATCGCCCTCTACGCGAGTCGAGGGGTGTTTTTTTTTTTCTCCAACACAAAAGGGAGTTCTGCACCAGAAAATAATGCTGTGGCACCAACAAGAGGTCTAGACAGGTCCATAAGTTCTGTTCGAATTAGGACTGCAACCTGCGCTATGTGTGATCCTCTCGAATGTAACATTTCTAGATGCATGCTATGGTATACAGTGATTGTGCACTTAATTAGCACGAGGTGGCAACAGTCTAAGTTCTAGGTTCTTGGTACAGTCTCCGGGGCAGCTTAGCTTTCATTGTCAAGATGGATAGGATGAGTATGTACCGTATTTTAGGTCCTAGACGGTGTTGATGTCTCAACATGTGATGGCGAATGTGTGTTCCGCTAATTGAGATTGTTGATTGTTGGAAGGGAATAATTCAAATCCCACAAGACTGCATGGCAAAGGACCCAGCATTCGATCCGCCACATAGAGGATTCTCCGCTTCCCATCGAGATTCGCATGCTAAATGCAATGCATATAATTTGCAATTGTCGATGGTCGATCGTCGGCAGGACGGGGTGCAGGCAGAGAGTCCCATCTTATCATGCCACCTGCGGCATTCGCACTTCACAGGTCGCCGCATATCCGCACATCGAGATGAATGTCCTGTACGGCATTTTTTCCCTCCTTCAAAACTGGCGATCCTCTAGTGCGATTATCTAGAAATTTGTGGTGCATGGTGTGTCGATTCTGACGTCGGTAATTCTTTTTGTTGGTATTGTATTTTTAATTACCGGTAGCATGCCCAGAACCGCTGTCGTGGGCTTTCAAAATATGCCCAGATGCCCAGCAATAGGCACGCAAACAGCGCACTGGATGATATGTCTTCTCATCATGCTGGGCTGAGGGATATAAAAGAAACACACCATCAGCCGGCCTCGTGGGCAGTTTCAGTTACCAGAGAGTGCCAGTGGCACAGTGACGGGTGAGCATGGGGATCGGGGATTTGGGCCAGATCAGTTTTTGTGCTCAGGCTTGGCTCCTGTGACACGGAGCCAGTAACGCTGGACTCTGTGGGCCTTGGCAAGATTTTCCTTCCACCCGTTTGTGAGAAAGAAAGACACCAGCCGTGCTTATGTAAAAGCTGCTTGCTGGTATACCAGCGGTAGTACCGCCAGTCTACCGGTACTACAGATACTACAGCAACTACCACGAGAGTGGTACAGTGGGAACAGGGCGTCAGTTGTTGGTAGGTTGTGCTATCCATTAGGGAGGTTCCATCCATAGTCGTTCTGAACGTAATCAATCTCAATGTTTCAAACCAAATAAATGGCAGGTGCCGTGGGTGCGGGGCGAGGTCCGCATTATTTCCGACGGTCATGATTGGCTTAACATGACTACAGTACCGTCCTCCGACGAACGGACGTTTTTCTACTTGCCCATCGAAACGGCCGTTGTTATACCTTCTAGCATCCTTTAGAGAAAACGGAGGGAGATAATCCTGACTACATGCATATGACACTACCTAACAATCAAAGTTAAATAGACAAAGTAAACGCCCAATGCACAGCTTGCTGCCGCCCATGCCCCTTTGGGTACGTACTGTACAACCACCAGCAGGCTGGAGAAGACGCTCCCTCCCCGCTTTTGTTTGCGGAAAGTAAAAAGAGACGCCGTGCACCGACCGCTGTCAAGCTCTATTCTACTGTATCCGTAGAAATGAAGCCATAAGCCACTGTGTCGCTACCTAAGGCGTTTTCTTTGTTTGACTAATCCAGGGCGCTTGAAGCCACCCGCACCCCCCCATTTGTTAATCTGCTCAAAAAAACCCACGATAGTATTTCTGTGACAAGTAGCGATAATTCACCTGCTAGGCAGCTTGGCCGGCTGAGACTGTATGGGGTTTATAGAGGCTGCGTCCTGCATTCGCAGCGATGATGCCAGCTTGAAAAACAGGACTCGTTTATTACGATAGTCCGGCGCCAAGACTACAAACGGTGTTCTCTCAGGCTGAGTACATGCATCAATCGCGAAAGCGGAGTTGACGGAGCTTTAGCTCAGGCAAAAGCAGCGAAAGCTCGTGCTGCGAAGCCCGGCCAGAGAAGACCCGCACCACCCACCACTTTGGGCTTGGCGGAACCTTGACACAATCCATCCATTTCCAGTTCACACACCCCCCTCACCCCCAAGGTCTAGGTCTAGTCTATTGTAGAAGAAGCCCGTCGCAGAAACTCATTGTGCCACACCCCTCTCCCTGGACTAGACAAGTCGAAAAAAAAAGTCAACGTGCAGGGACAGGGGCTACCCAGATGACCCGGCTGTTCCTCTCTCAGTACTACTAATATTATACCTGTATGCCCTCCCACTCTTTCATCAGACCAAGACAACTTCGCTCCTCTACCACTGGCCCTGTTGTCAAAACAAACCCAGCTGCCGAATCAACCCCAACTACTTTTTATCTTCTTCCAATCTCTTCGGTAGTTGAATATCCAACAGTAACTCAAGACGAAGAAATCCTCCCAAGACCAGAGCGCACACTGTTGATTCTGTTATTAAAAGACGCTGCAACACTCGATCCACTAATGGTCCAAACCCAACGATACTTGAACATCTCGAACCAGCAACAAGGATTGCATCCTACCGCGCTCTCATCTGCCGACTAGATCAGGCATTTTCAAGCAAACTCAAGCCCTTAACGACACATATCTGGTAGTGTTCGCTTTGAGCGTACACATCAGCATCATCGCTATGTCTACACGGACAGCCCGGCCGTCCAAGAAACACACATACTCGTCGACCTCCTCCGACTCCGACATCTCTACTTCTTCGTCCTCAACTCGCATCAGCATGGACGCTGTTCACCCTGTCGCATACGTCGAGGTACTTCGCTGCATGCGTTGTGCCAAATCCACAGAGCTGACATCAACCGACGATGCTGCCACGAATGGCATGATCCAAGTCGGCACCGGCATATACTACTGTGCAAGGTGTGCCAAGATTGTCGGATATGCATGATGATCCACTTCAACAAACATACGTCTCTTGTTTTGGATCAAGAAGGACACATACGCATACACATACACGGACACGGCTTGCTCGCCATCGTTACTTCCGTTCCTACATACCTCAACAAGTCCAATATACACAAGCTTGGATGGCTTGATTGATATGCAATCACATGGAGATCAGAGAAGGACATTTTTTTGGGAGGATGGCACGAAGTACAGTTCCCCGACGCGATGGGCTCTTCCCGACACCGCCTATGATAAAGGGCTCAGAAGACCATCGACCTCGGTGACACCTTGTTCTCGATGCAGTCAACGGTACAATTGCCCCGACTGCTTCAGACGGCGGTGAACACTTGAAACGCGACCAAGGTTTACATCCTCACGATGCCGATCAACGGACCGGGTTGGCAATGACATCTCTTGCCTTATTCGCTACTCTCCAATCCGGTCCAGTCGTGGCAGACTGGCATCTTGGCAAGTCGATCGCTGACAGGCCAATAACCGCACCCTTTCTACTCTCGGAAGGGCCCGAGAGGGGATTGATAGGTGGACACAGCGACACATGACTCGAGTTGAACAACAAATGTTGTCCACTGGGGGAGAAGAGGCCGCCAAAAGCCACTTTCGTCTGTAATCTGGTTCCTGTGGGAAAAAAACAAAACATGTGACATTTGCTCACAGCCACAGTAATCAAATTGCATAGGCAGCTTCTGTTCAAACCATCACACAACGTCAACAGAATTGGCCTGTTTGGCTAGGACG
Organism: Pyricularia pennisetigena; assembly: GCF_004337985.1. Lineage (NCBI taxonomy): Eukaryota > Fungi > Ascomycota > Sordariomycetes > Magnaporthales > Pyriculariaceae > Pyricularia > Pyricularia pennisetigena. Next base: position 2,340,958 of record NC_043740.1, read on the forward strand.
ACACTGCACGTCATGGTCAGAGCTCATTGGTTTTCTCAAGTCGTGTTTTTCCTATTTTGGTATCGCTTGCATACCATATTCTGCGCGCTGGAGCTTCGCCCCGCCCTTTGGGTCGGCTCTGCCAAGGCAATGACGTCGATCTTTGCCTAAGCGCTCATCTGCTGAGACATGTCCGAAGGTACTTTTGTATCTCTGGGGGGCATGGACAAGATTTTTCACGAATCGATTTCGTTATTTTCATTTCAATACCTGGCTTGTCCAGGGCCGGACGTTACCCATTTTTTCTCTCTCCATTTTCCTTTTATTTACATCGCAAGCGAGGCGTTCTTGTACGCTCATCATTCCACTAGCTGGACTGGTCCTATCTCTGATGGATTTCAAGACATTGTACACTGGTTGGTTGCATTACAGGGAAAATAGCGATGATTTCTTTTTATGATACCTTTTTGTGGCGTTTGGTCATTTACGGAGATACCTTTTGATTCAGATGACTGGGGAAAAAAACTTGAATCGATAACACTTTGATGACAAGACTTTTGGTTCATTTGCATTTTGTGCATGAAAGTGAGATTCTGTTCTGTTGGCAGTTTCACTAGTTACAAGGCCCCTGCATGTAACTGCCGTTACTGCCGTTGCATATCGCCATGTTACGTTTGCAAATGCGGAGATTGGGCTATGGGAACAAGTACCGACTCTACTCGGACGTCAAGTCAGAAGCCCGAGCCCGTTCAGACTTTTGCGTAAGGCTCGCACGGAATCTCCGGGGAGTAAAGACCCCCATTTTTTTCCCAACCTTTTTCCTGGCATCATTCTAGTGATCTTCCATTAGTAAATTCGGGGAATTCGTGGCAAAGCTATCGGTAATTCACACCCACCAACGAGATAGATTATAGCAACCGATCAGCGCCAAACCACGTGGTGTTGGCAACTGTCATCGCCACGGAGGGGAGCAAAATAGAGGAGCCCGTTGTTGATCAGCCGGCCCCTTTCATTGCTCGGCCGCGATCTGAAACTTGGGACTACCCGGGGATTTGCCCAGCTCCTGCGAATCGGAGCATATTATTAGGATCTGCACATCGACCTACCGAAAAAAGTGAGTACAGCCGTGATGTTTGTTACTTGCCAGTCCCGCCATGTGATGGACTGGGTGTTGGAATTTTACTTTGGCCAGTTTTGCTGTGTTTGGAGCAATCTATGAGACTGGTTCATCCCCCTTTGGGAAAACCCCCCTCCCCCCTATTGAACCCCTAAACCTCAAACCCACGTCCAGTGATTGGGTTTTCTACTAGGCCAGCCCAACCCGATCTGCAAAACCTCAGGGCATATTCGTACTGCGAGGTCGTGAGGGGAGATAAGTAGGTTGCATAATATTTATGAGACTTTTCTCCTCTTTTATTTCCTGTTCCTCTACGTACAGGGCATACGTACACATGACGGAAGCATTGACTGAGCTTAAGCACGCACATTCATATGAAGATAACTGAGGGAGATCAGGCTTTTGCCCCACGAAAGAGGAAGGATGGCGCGAGCACGTCCAACGTGACGCCAGTCGAATGCTGGTGGTCGGGGCTTTCCACCAAACCTTGGGAGAGGCACAAATGACATAATCCGGTAGGACCCCTAAGGACGCCATAGGGGGTTTTTTTTTTTGTGGCTTGGGGGTTAGTGAGGGCGGGCGTGTTGCTCATCGTCATGCTCACTTCATGCTTTGGTCTTTGCCGCCGAGTTCTGGCTTTTCCCAAGTTTCTAGTCCAGTCTAGAACCTACCCTCGGGTACGTGCGGGAAAAGAAAGCACCTGAAAGCAACGTTGTAATATCCTAACATCGCAAATGGCCGCGCCAGCTAACAAAAACCCTCTATCGGAGTTTGCCATTCCATGGGGGCCTGTTATTTACAGACCTGTCTAGACACAGACAGGCCAGCCTGCAATTTGTCGATCATCGGCCGGTCTGGAACGGACAAAGACTACCGAATGTTCTGTGAGATTCGCCCCCTTGGGGGTTCCTTTGGGGAGGAATTTCCAAACTCGGTACTTTGGAACTCAAAAAAAAAAAAAAGTCGTCGGATCTCTTGCGGCAGAAAGAGTCTGGATGCGGACTGCATGTTGTCAGCCCCCAGTCGGTTCGGTTTCTTTGCTGACCTGGCTCGTAGTTCCTCGGGCTTATCTCTTTTCTTCTTGTCTTTTTGCTCTTTTTTTCTCATGTTTTTCGTCGCATCTGTAACCCTGGAAGACAGGGACCGCGAGGTACACAAACCTAGTTGTACCTACAGTCAGGTACCTACATTCGGTATCACCCACATTAGGTAATCTGCAAATGGAGTGAAGTGTTGTAGTGTCACTTCAGCGTCATAAATCTTCTTCAATTTGTGCCCACCAAGCACTATGAAGTCAGGCCCATTCTGCGGTATCAGATTGCGGTGAGGATTTTTTTTGAGACACCAAAAATAGAGGTAAACAACAGATTCAACACAAAACCGCTAGGGACACACGGCATCAACAAACCCCTTGGGGCCAACCGCTTTACCTCTAGCGGCTGTGTGCCCTGCATAATGCAGCGAGACCAGCCTCCTCTCGGCAACAGGCGGTCGGGCCTAGCCCTCGAGGGGTCCTCACGGTGGAAAAAAAAAAAATACCCTTGGCTTTTTGGGTGCGGAATCGCTTTGCGGAAACTTTGTCCGTCAAATTTCGGCTATTTTATACGAAATGCTTTCTTTTTTTTTTTGGTTCCCCATCCCCCCGCCAAGTCCCTCGCCTTTGTTTACATCCATGTTCTCGGCTCTGGAAAAGGACCCTCTTCGTTTGCTGCAAAACGATGTCATAGTGCTGCCCGGCGGTGGGGTGTTGGCAGGGTGCAGAGCTGCATCCTTCTTATTCGTTGATTGCTTTGTGGTGCTTCATCCGCTTGCTTGGGCATCTCTCTCATTAGTCGTTGTTAATGAAACAGAGGCCTATGACGAAAACCTGTCATCATTTTGTTCGATTGTTTTGTAAATCTCTCTGGAGGTAACGTTGTGCAATTGGATCTCTCATCCGTGAGGTGGGTCGCACCCACAATCCACGTGCAAACCAAGTTTGAGATGGAGATTTTTTTTTTCTTTAAAAATGATTCTTTTTTCTTCTTCTCTGGGCCTCGTGGACCCTTAAAACTACAACATAAGAAAGAAGCTGAACAAAAAGAGTCAGGCCCCATGAATGTTAACTGAAAAAAGTCAGTCAGCCAGTGTTCAAATTCGACAAGAAGAAAGGACCGGACCGATGGCTCCAGCACATGCCTCATCCAGGTCCGGACGGAAGATTCCATCTCTCTCCATGCATTATTACCCGTGATATTGCATTTCTGCGATGTAATGCTGGCTAGCTTCCCTCACTTTGCTGGTCGCGGTAAGCTTTGAAATCTTGCCTGCAGATTTAGGACCAATCACTAGTCTTGAGCATAAACCCCGCCCGCGAGAAGTGATTTTTTTTTTCAAAAAAAAAAAAAAAAAAAAAAAAAAGCGACTATAGTCGTTTCGTTGGCTCTCTTTTCGTGCCAAGAAAGTGCCAAGAAAAGACGCACTCTGACCTCATTGTGCATACCAATCAAGGCACCGTATCATCGTCGCTGGCACTTTACATCTTCCTTGCTCAAGTGGTGCTTCTCACACCCTGTCTCATCGTTTTGCAGCTTAGATCCCCTGGCACAATGGGGGTGCCCCAGGGGGGGCTCTTTGAATGAGCTTCGATTCCACTTGAGAATCAGGTCCAGTCGCCTTGGCTTTGGGTAATACGGTATTTTGTGCAGCTCTGGTTTCCAGATAGAGGTACAACACCAGTCATTCACCTGCAGATGGGATGGGGGACTTTTCTCGGAAACTATTGTCTGCATTGCGACGCGATTGGGATAAAAATATATCGAGTGCGCAATGAAAACATCACCATTTACACATTCCCACCATCACACAAACATAGCCTTTTTGTAACAGCTACAACAAAGCCATATTTGTCTATGATAAAAGACCTGCTAAGCCTTAACCGTGTGTGCGTGCGTGCGTGTGTGTGTGGTGCCCTGCATGTCCAACAACTTCGACCCTTTACGCGTCAAGTCACTGTCTTCACTCGTATTCCGTCTGACGGCAGATGCAGGGTCGAAGGAGATATGAAAAAGAAACCTAGGCCTAATCAAGTAAGCAAGTAAAAGATAAATAAGTAAATAAAGAATGCCTTTCCCTAAAGACGACATACCCCTAGCCACATACGTCAAGCCGGCGAATGGAGTGGGGGACGGCAGAAGGGAAAGAGGATCAAGAATGACGATGGGTAGGAGGGGGGGTGACGGGGGGTGTGCCGACGCGTTAGGTCTGGTTTTTTTTTTTTTTTTCTTGCTGTCTAGCCCCCCCGTAAGAAGACCAGCAGTTTCATGCGCGTTCTCATTATCTCATTACAATCGGGTTATTGCATTCCGACGAACCTCGATTTTTGCGAAATCGGGAACGGTGGGAATGGCCTCTCTTTTTTCTATTTCAGAGACAGGGCTCCGTTTTCGTCCGTCTGCGTTAAGGAGCTAGACCCTAACCGCCAGGCTGTTGGCTAGGCTTCCGTCTTTTGACGCCAACGAGAATCGCACTTATTTGGGGAAATTTTATTTGATATATGTGGCAAAACTGGCGGCTCAATTTAGTTTATGGAAACATCAGTAGAATATGTTTATCGTATTTCTAGTTTGAATTTTCGTCGGAACAAGCCGAATAGGGGAAACAAGGTGTGGCAAAACAATACGAGAGTCGTACGCTGCAGTTCGGGTAAGAAATTAAGAATCAGTTTGATGGAAGCTTAATTCTCTCTAGGTTTGGGGGATGCCAGAGGGAAACGCTCACTGACAAGAGCAAACCCCACCTCAAGGCAGCAGAAAGACAGGGTAGGTAAGGGCTAATTTCCGAACAACGTCGGGTCTTGTTTGATTCCATTTTATTGTTAGATACCGGATGCCATTCCGCAAGTCTAGACCAGCTTCCTTGCAAAACTAAACTTCTGGGATGAGCTAACGGACCCGACAAAAATTTTATCATTACGAAAACGAAAGAAAGCTCGACAGTAGGTAAGGGGTGTGTGCGCACGCACAGCAAACGGCCTACCTACCTTGAGGGCTTTTTCTTCCTTTTCGAGACAGTAAAACACACTTCCGAGCTATACTAGCTCAACCCCTTTTTCTCTGCTCCGGGGAATCTCAGCTAGTGCGAGATTAAGATACGACCTTGTCGAACAGACGAGGGAGAATCTCGGCCGCATCCCCCTGAAAAAAGAAATCCTCGTCCCGCAGCGCCTCGGCGACGGACGGGTCCGGGTTGACCACCACAACCACCGCCCCTCGTCTCATGGTCTCGTGCAGGTACCTCGGGGCCGGGGGCAGGACGGCCGCCGTCCCGACGACCAGCGCCACGTCGACGGCGGGCTTCCTGGCCACGAACTCATCCACGTCGGCCAGCGCCTGGCGGTTGGGCTGAACCGACGGCCGGACGAGGTGCTTTCCGCAGGCAGCGCAGTGTGGAAACCTTGAGGGTTCCAGATCCGGTACGGGGAGCGTCGGGTCAGTGAGCCAGCGCGGGGGCTCGTCGCCTTCTGAGACGAGCGAGGGGCAGGGACGGTCTGTGGTGCTCGTCCGCCGGACGGCCGAGCATGCGGCCGTGTCGGAGCAGACGAGCGCCATGTTGGAGCCAAAGGCGGAGCGAAGGGACTCGGGTGGGTAGCCCGCGCGTACGAGCAGGTCATCCAGGCTCAGGTTCAGGCACATGAGCTCGAGGCTGGGCGGAGATGAAGCCGCTGGTTCCCCTTTGTTTGTCGGCGGGGCGGCGGCTGCACTGGATGATGAGGATTGATGATGGCAGTGCCTCGCCAGGCGTGCAAGGGCCTTGTGCGCGGCGTTGGGTGAAGCCCCTGCAGCGAGGTGGTGCCGCCACGCATAGTAGAGCCATACCATCTCCAGGTCGATTTTGCTGGTCGACTCGGAGCCTGCCGCTGTCTTCCGCTGCCACAGACCACCGGGGCCTCGCATCGTCGGTAGACCCGACGGTGCCGCGAGGCCTGCGCCGAGGATCGCCAACATTCGTCCCTGGCCACGCCCGCCGTCTTTGCTTCTGCTGATGACGCCGGCGAGGAGAGCCTGAAACTCCTCGACGGATGATTTGGGCGCCATGATCCCCTTTTTTTTTCGCGTGCCTTTGGTATTCAACGCTGTAGGGCCTGACTGAGATAATGGTAACCACCCGGAGTCACGCTAGTCTTGGGAGACGAAAAAGCCCGCTTAGAGCTTCTTCACCCACCCCCGGCCTTTTTGATTTGGAATTTTAAAGAGAGGGACTCGATTGCAGACATGACCAGATGGGATATGCCACTTTCTTCGGGAAGCGGCAAATTGCGGGGGTGTTATGCTCGGAAAAGTGTCTAGCAAAGTCTAATCACGTGAGCCCACTTATACTTTTTCCCACCACCATGAATATGTCCTCAAAGGTAGCACCAAAGCCAAAAAGTCAAGAAGTGCATTATATTAAAGCAGCACCATGATCATGCCGCAGTTTAAATAATGCAGGCGGTGCTATCAACCTCTTTTCAACCTCTATTATTTTACTCCGTAAGCCAGAATACCACCCTCTCACTTTAAACACCAGGGACACGATTATTACCGCATCGTCATTCAATACCTATTTAGCTTGGTGCTTTTTTTTTTGGAAAAACCTCCTTCATTCATCTTTTTTTCCCCTCCCCAGAAGGGAGGGTGTCCACTACCACCGGCTTAGTCGCAGCGTCCCCAGTTCTTCTGGCACCAGTTGTCGGCACCGCAGAAGTCCTCGCCAGTGCCTAGGGAGTTAGAAAGGTGTAAAATGTTAGCTTTGCTCTCTGTTTTGTTTACATTCGCCATCAAAAATTGGTAGGGTGCAAGCATCAACGGGATTCAGGATACAGGTTCACGTTGAGTAAGAAAAAAAAAAAAAAAACACTTACCGCAGAAGTTGCTGCCGCTGCAGCAAAGCCCAGGAGCGCACTTCTTGTTCACGATCGGACCGCAAGTCTCGCCGCCCTGCGCAATGCCGGGAGCGCTGGCTGGCATGGGCGGCTTGGCCATGCCGAGCAGGCAGTTGCCGAAGCCGGCCTGGCAGCCTGTGCCGCAGTACATGGCCTCGTCTTGGATCTGCATTTTTGGGGGGGTGGTGTCAGCTTCTCAGCTCACCAGCTCGTTCTTACAATCTGGTATATCTCCTCTCGTTCTGGGAAAAGAACAAGGTCGAGATGGAGTGAAAACAGGGTGTGGACGAGAGCTGCTTACATCGTTTTTAGGGCCTGTTTAACCAAGAATCCATGCATCTGTCAGTATATTGCCGTCTCGATTTCCCTATGAAATCCCACCTCATGGCTGGTAGTACTCACCGCAGTGTCCTGCCGAGCTGCAGCAGCGGTAGAAGTATCCATTGGTTCCGGCGCCGGGGCAGGTAATGCCGTCCGAGTTCCTGCCGCAGACGTCGATATGTGGGACCTCCATCATGAACCCCGTCTGAGACCCCGAGTTTGAAGTGGTTGACGAAGTCGCAGTGGCCGCAGCAGATGAAGTCCTGGAAGCCGTCACCAGAGTCGTGGGGTTGTTGGACCTGGCCTATTCGTTTTTTTTTTTTGGTTCACATTTAGTGTCGTGTCTTTCCAATCATAGCCAGTATCTATGTTATCTCCTTTCCTCTTCTTACCTTGCAGCTGGATCCCTGACCCGAGAATTCGGGCTTGCACGAGGCCGGGTCGCAGTGGGCGGCGGTGGTGTCGCACTAAGGGCATTCGGAAGGACGAGTTAGTGGGAAGCAAGGTTGACGAAAGGACTTGTAGAAACTCAGGACTGTGCCATCAAGAGAGTGATGGCAGCTACTCACCCATCCATACTGGCTGCAGCAGCTCCCAGCGGCGCAGACCTTGTTCTTGTACTTGGGGCCGCAGTTCTGGGCCAAAACGGCAGTGGCCGTGAGGAACAGAGAGATGAGAACGGGACGCATTTTTATTACTTTTTAAAAGGGAGTCAGAAACGAGTGAAGTAGAATTATAGACTAAGAATATCGGTTATGGAGGCTTTGGTGTGCCGTTGAGGAATAATAAAGAGTGACTGGTAGTTGGTTGGGATGATGAACAATGGAAGCTTTCAAGAAATCGCCAAGTCTTCTACCGTTGTCTTATACTCGTTTTCCAAGCTTCTTGCCAAGACACCATTCCAGATCCTCCGATAGAAGCTCGATCAGCAAAACCCATCTCCGGCAAAAAGCGTGATAGTATCGCTTTCTGTAACGGGCCTAACATCCAGCTGAGCGATCCAGATTTCGGCGGTCCGCGGGGACATAGCGTTTATCTGGCGGGTTCAGGGACGGATGTTTGCAATTAGCAACGTCGTTAACAGCTGACTTTTTGGGGTGGAAACGGCTGAGGGAGAGGAATCCAGGCTCCGTCAACTTTCTTTGATCAAGACGGAGCTCTGTTTGTGCGCTTATCAGCTAGCTGATCGACCCTGGATTTTAGGTCAGTCCAAATTGAATGCGAGGCAGGTTTGACACTCATTTTGACGCGCTCAGATGTTATTTGGATCAAAAATCCTCGCTACCTGACTACTTATTTTAGTCCTTGGGCTCGGTACTTGAGCTAGCACTTGTGGCCTGATGGCAACTTCCGGATCACCGCTGTCAATGCAGGAATTGCTCTAGTGGGCAGCCGAAAGCAGGCATCTGAGCGCTGCTCGTTTTATGACAGAATTGAAACGGACTTAGACCATCTAGTGCTGTGATGTTGAAGCTGTCCCTGGTCTGCCTACTGACTGACTGCAAGCACGGTTCAGGGGTCTTTTACGTGCGGCTGGAGAACAAAATTTCGCAGGGCTGAGAGAGTGTCAACGATTGCTTCCTTTAACATATTCTGTATGTGCTAGTTCTCGACTACTGTAAACAAAAGTAATGTTGCTCAAGTTTTGGGGTTAGATAGGCCGCCCGCAAATGCTTGTTTTTACGATCCGAAGCCAGCATTTTATTTCGTCCTGGCCGCCTCCTTTTTGGTTGTAAAACGGCCACTAACAACCAGCCTTGAGTCAAGCTTCAGCTACGGTGCTAGCTGCCCTCGAGGGCTGCATCGCAAGCCTACTAGCATCTTCAGTGGCTTTCGTCCGAGGAACAATTCTTCTCTCTTGGCAAGCGCCGTTTCCCGGCAATACTTTTGTGCCCAAAGATCAGCCCAAATATCGCGATTATCTTACAGTCAGCTCAAGTATTAATACCCTCACTATCCACAAAGTCAAAGTTATAGTCAAACTTGAGTTCGCAAAAGAATAGTCAGCCATGAACCGACCCGTTTAGCGCTGTTTTGTAGAGCCATTTACGGGCCTGGCAGCTAGTGTTTGCACACTGTCAAGTACGGCGGCTGGCCCTGTGCGTTCTTTAGGTCGCCTTGACGTGAAAAGCAGCCCACGGGCGGGCGGCCAAATTCCGCCGTCAACATCCAGATTAGTTGAGAAAAATGGCACCAGCGGCAAAAGTTGTTGAGATCCGGCTCGCTGCCGTACCGCGTGTAGTAGCGCACCTCGGGATTGGAGAACGTGTCCGTCACCATGGCGCCCAATCTGGTTTTCCGGCACGCCGGCCACAATGTTTTGCCCCTACACGACTCCGTCCGCCGTCATGTACTGCGCATTGTCAGCGAGGGAGTCGGACCGGACCAGGTCCGAGGCGTGGTGGGTGTTGTGGTGGTGAAGGATGGTGCGGATGTAGGGCGTTTGGATTTCGACCACAATGCTGGTGTGTTATGGTGGTTGCAAATGGATGTTGTGATAGCGATGCTTGTGGTAATCTCCGTGCTTGTTGCGAGGGAAGTTCTTGAAATTGTTATTGTCGCAAATGATGATGCAGAAAGATCGAGAACAGCATCGAGAAGAGCATGTCAATTGCAATCTAATAGCAACATTTAAGTCACATTTAGTCCTGCAGGAGATATCCAGACTTCAACCAAGTGCTCTCGCATTTGTGAACTGAATGGAAGGCAGGTATGTACTTAGTGGATAGGCTTTGATCGCGTGCTTGCCATTAAAAGGGCCAGCCAATATACGGAGAGCGAGCGCAGGAAAGTTCATAAATTACCGCAGCGCACCTGTTATCATGAATGAGACAGACGTGCAAACAGAGGGGGCCATCTCTGGTGTTGCATCTGTCAGCTTGGAAAGCTGTGCCCAAAAGTTCCAAGTTGGCTTATTCTCATGCTTGCAATCAATGCAAAGCAAACAAACCTTTTCGGGGCTGCTTTTCGTAGTAAGGTTCAGCTTTTGATCGGGACAGTTTACCGTCAGTTTTGTTGGCTTTTTTTTTCTTTTTCTTTTTCTTTTTTTGTGAGGACAATGGTAGTTGGAGACTGTGGGTGTTCAAGACGTGAGGCAACAAATGGGCAGATGTGATGAAATGAGATGTCTGAAATTTATTATTAGTTTTCGAGACAGACCATCTTCGCCGAAATGTGCACTATGAAGTAGGCTACAGGATGAAGCAAAAGGATTCTGCAGAGACCACTCGTGGCGTCAGACCTAGTTCAGGGGCCAAACAGCAATCGATAGTAAATTCAGAGTGCTAAGTACCTTACTTAGTTGCGAGTGGCGGAGAATACGATTGCCAACCCTCCAGTCCTTCTTTCCCTCTTGAGGACGCCACTGTGACACGGCTGCTCGTGTTGGTCGACCTGGTCTTGGGAGATGTGCCAACAACCCTGCCAACCCTTTCTTGATGAGTAAGTGCGTGCTACAGCAAGGTACTTGCGAAAGGGTGGGTTGCCCAAACTCGGAAAGCATGTCTCACTTCTCCAGATTCAGGCCAGATCCTAACCAGCTGCAGAAGTGAAGAAGATTCAGCCTACTGTAGTACAAAGTCTCGACCTTTGTTTTTAGCTTGGCTTCCCGTTGGAAAGTCTCGGGGAGAGGACATCTCCAAGTGAGCGGACGGACTATCAGCAGGAATTTCCACAAAACAACTGTTGCCGATTTTACATACAATATATGATCAATTTCTTTTTTCCGTGCTTCTGGCCTGGAAACATTTGTCCGGAATTCGGCGAGCAACAGGAGGTATTTTGTCACAGATACAGCAGGCGAACAAATCCAATATGCCATCATAACGTCAACGGCAGCTAATGCCATCATGCATTTCAACCACCATCGTCACTCGCACAGAGTTGAAGCTGTACACGAAATGATCAACAATTAACTTCTCAATTTGGGCCGCATGTTTTGAGCAACTGCTGCACTTGCTAATCACAAACGCAAGCGGCGTCCATTCGAAACTATTGATTGCTCTCAGAATGCTTCGGGGGCATACAGAGCAGAACAGATATAGTGGGCACTGCCAATATGTCTGCAACGCCGGGAAATTGGCAATGCTTCGTGCTAGGGTTGTTGCAGGCTCTTTTTTGCCCTTCCCTTTCCCCTCACGGATACTCGCAGCCCAGCCACTGCAGGTACAGTCAAAGCTGAACAGCCATAAAGTAAAGGATCGGTGTTACCTGGCTGAGAAGAATGGTGTTTGCCTGCTTTTGACTAATCCCCTCCTCATAACAGCTATGATTTGACTCGATGAGCCAAGATCATCCCCATAGGTTGAAAAAGGTTGGTCATCATTGCAGCCTCAGCCTCGTATCAGTTCATGAAAACTTCAGCTACGGCAGTACTGGCCGGCATGCAGACCAGTGTACAGCCGTTCAGACAGTAAATATGTCGACAGAGTAATCCCCAACAGCTTCTGGGGCTACTATGGTAGCGGCATGCTGTAAATCAAGGCACTCAGCTTGTGTTACAGACGCTTCTACAACATTGATTCTGGTGGTACGAGAACCTTGGTCTGTCCGCCGGCTCATGAGGTAACATCCGAACCAGGTAAAGCAGACGGCATGTTTCCGTCCTCTAGTCAATCTATGCCGGCTTCTAGGGCTAACAAAAGATGGAGAATCCTTGGAATGGATAGTTGATGTCTTCTTGCAGCATCACCGCTGGTCTGGGCAAGCCATGACATACTCAACTCAATAGACTCATGATTTTTGGTCTCACAATAAACCATCTTGGTGGTTTGGTGAGACAAAATTGTCGACACATGTCTTGCGCGACAAGCAAACAACGGGCGGCTAAGGTGTGAGCTCGGCCGTCTCAGTCCCGTATACTGGCCGGCTTCCTGACTCTCACGGCAGGACAAGCAGGCCCTCTGCGTTGACCACCATGCTGGCCTCGAGGTTGCACGGGCACGACATTGAATAAAAGCTTGCTTTCAGGTTCACCAGTTTGCGGACCATGGATGGGTGCCACCCGCATACAACCTGGGGTTCAGATGGGCAGGCCGAGTTTGGGCATGAGGAAGCCTTGTGCTTGTCAGACCGGTGGACATTTGAGATCAGATCGGCTGGTCGAGTGCGTTCTCTGCGGTGTATTATTACTTGAGGTGAGCCATTCTTCAGTTCATTAGTAATGAGTGTTTCTTTTTCTCCCTTTCCCCAGCTCTGCTCATTGTAAAACCAGCAAATACGTGACCGCAGATAATGAAGGTACTGGCAAAAAAACCATGAGAAATGAGGTGACCCTGTTCCATACCGACCCTTCTGGGTACAGAAGCCACCAAGGGAAGGGGCCTCAGCCCACGGAAGAGGCCTGGAAGCGGCGGGAATCAAGATCAAGATTAATGATAGCCCTCCGGCGGGATAACCTCTCGACGGCATTAATCCCTGCAGCCCGAGGCGTGGCTACCCGTTTCCGGTTCCTTTTGAAAGCTGACGTAGATCCCGACGAGTCCAGGCCCAATGTCCGGACCAAGACACGTATGTGCTCTTCAACAGGTTCGCTATAGGGGTCAGGCTCATCAAGGCATGTCAGTAATAGGTCTACCGAGCAGGAAGTACCCGTCTTCGAGGCTGGCTGACAATTTCTCCATGCAAGCCCAAAATACGTCGTCCAACGCGAGCTTTTCCTGCAGATGCCAGGGCAGGTGTACACGGAGGGGCGTGGCCATGATCGAAAGATGCATGGCCTCGCGTGGCTGGTTCGGGAACCACCAGTTCACGCAAAATGACCAAGGTATGGTGCGTGTGTATCTATCTATTCGAGAAGGGCATGTGAATGTACTGGGAGTGTAAGGGAGCCCATATCTGTCTAACAAAGCCGAGTCGGCATATCCGAGTAGGCAACATCGGATGCTATAAAGTCCCCCAGGATTTCCCCTTCTGCTGGCAAAAAAAAAAAAAAAAACACATCTTCCTTTTAGAGACAGGACCAGAGAACCCTGATACTTTTGAGTTTCTCTCCAACCCTCCGGCCAGTGTCAATCTCATCGAGGGGTCCGCCAGAGGTGTTTGTCCGCAGGAAAGTCTTACTGCTTGTCCTTCCTGTGCTCTCTTATAACACTCATTTATTCATCGCCCACACCTGGTCTCGCAGCCAACATGCACGGTCTCACTCGCATGGCCCTTATGGGCTTGGGGTATGTTCCAACCTTTCCTCTACCTCCTGCTTCATGTTTTCTCCTCTTGTCTTGATTTTCCTATGTGCTGGTGGTGAACCATGTGTCGGGGGTAGGATAAGCTTGTCCCTCCCAATTACATGTGCTGCCAACCACAAGTACGCCATACACAAGCATCAACAAGCGCCCGGACGAGCCGAAGACGACCAGGGTCTCTCGCTGACCACAGATATTCTTTCACTAAAAAACACAGCTCCGGCCTGGTACACGCTGTGCCCCAGGGCTACAACTATGGCACCGTGACTACCACCGTGACCGTGACGGCTGGATGCCCGACGGGGTGTCCTCCAATTTCGACCATCACGGTGACGGCGTGCGCCTCGACGTGCGTCCCAGGCCCCCCGACCTCGACTCAGTCGTCTGATAGCGAGACCCCGACGCTTCCGCCGTCTGGCACCACGACTCCGGGTAGCACCATCGAGACTTCTCGTACTGATGCAATTAGTCAGTCCATCTCGTCGAGCTACAGCACCGCACCGCCGGAGACTACCGAGACGTCCCCGCCTGGCACCACCTCGGTCCCTCCAGTGAGCTCCTCTACCACCTACGGGCCTCCGACCTCTTCTGAGTCGCAGCCGCCGGAGACCACGGCCACATCGCCTCCCGAGACCAGTGGCCCTCCAGGATCCAGCAGCGTCCCGCCCACCTCCAGCGGCTCGTATGGACCTCCGCCGTCGTCAACTGGCTCTGAGAGCTCAGGCTCCAGCATGACTCCAGGGACGACTGAGACCTCTGCCACGAGCAATGTCTCGTCGTCCAGGTCCTCGACCTCGCCTCCTGAGACCAGCGAGACCTCACCCCCGACAACCGAGGCTTCCTCAAGCAGCTACGGATCCTCGACAACTCTGCCTCCACCAGTGAGCACAAGCATCTCCAGCCCGCCGGGAAGCAGCACAACAGCACCACCCGTGACCAGCTGCTACGGATACGGTTGCCAATCTGGATCTTCCAGCAGTGAAGTCCCTTCAACCTCATCCCAGAGCACGGCTTCGAGTAGCTCTGACATCACCGTGAGCTCAAACCTGCCTATTTCGCCCTCTTACAGCTCGACAATCGCCACGTCAGTCACGTCCTCTACAGAAACGAGCGAGACAATCCCCGGCACCACTGAGACTTCTGGAACCTCGCCGGCGACTTCTGAAACTTCATCGACGTACGGCATCAGCTCAACTGACATCACCACCCGCATCACCATTACTGCAACTGGCACCATCACCAAGACGTCGTCGTCAACCCAGGAGACCGGCAGCACGACGGCCAGTTCGACCGATGTGACCACGTCGCCGACTGAGAGCGGAGGCACCTCGACCAGCCCCGAGACTACTCCCAGCACTTCCAGCTCGTACGAGACCAGCAGCACTGGCACGACTACGGGCACAGAGACTTCGGCCACCTATGGCACCACGGCCACGGGCCCCGGCACTTCGGCTACCTACGGTTCAAGCAGCACCGCATCCACCACCGGTACTGAAACCTCTGCAACCTACGGCACAAGCTCAACTGGCACCCCGACCGGTCCCGAGACGTCTGCTACGTACGGCACCAGCAGCACAGAAGTTCCCACCGGCCCTGATACTTCCGCAACCTACGGCACAAGCACCACTGGAACCTCAACTGGAACCTCAACTGGACCAGGGACTACCGCCACCACAGAAACCTCGACCGGGCCTGCTACCTCGGCGACTTACGGCACCGTGAGCACGGGGTCCTCAACGGACCTGACGTCCACCAAGACTAAGTGCACTAAGCGCACCACCAGCACCGGCATCACAACCGGCCCCGCCAGCTCCAGCACCTCGGCCACTGAGACCGGTGCCACAACAAGCACTGGCAGCTCGTCCTCCATGTACGGTACCAGCTCTACCGAAAGTGAGACTTCGTCGACGGCTGCCACTTCACCTGGCACCAGCAGCAGTGCATACAGCACCAGCTCAGCGGGAACCCTGACTTCGTCCACGGCCGAAACCAGCTCGACTGCAACCACCAGCTACGGAGGCAGCACCACCACCTCCTCCTCTAGCGAGTCCTCGACGACCGTATCAGGTTCGTCATCCACAACTGGCGGTGGCTACGGCTCTCCTACTACTACAGGCGGATCGGAGACCTCGGGGGCCCTGCCAATCTCCTCGGCCACTTCGTCCGCACTTAGCAGCAGCGACAGCAGCAGCAGTACTGCGACTGGCAGCGAGTCGTCCGCCTATTCCACCACGGTCACTATCACGCAGTCGCAGCCCCCGGCATCGAGCAGCAGCAGCAGCAGTGGCGGCGGTGGCTACTCACCTAGCCCGACCACATCGCCGAGCACCTTTCTGACCCAGACGTCGGCTGCCGAGCCCATCGGTAGCACCACCAGCACCAGCTCCGACGCCGTGACCACTACCACTACCGCCACCGCCACCACCGGCTACGCGCCCGGGTCCTCGGCCTCGACCTCGCAGGCCGCCACGACTACCCCCTGGAGCCCGCCCGGCTACGGTGGGTACCCCGGATACGGGTATAAGCGCTGGGCCAAGCGGAACGCTGCCCGCGTCTAGGGGCCTTTGCGGGAGGTTGTGATGCCTGATCGATTGATTTTGAAGGGGGAAGTTGTTGGGCGTGGGGTCCAAAGGAAGGGGGAGGAAGCCTATGCGAAAGGGATAGATTTTGGTGGGATTGTGCTATTGGTAATAAGTTGGCTGTTTTTTCTCCATTTATCTTCTTGAAAGCAGTCTAACGTGGGTTTTCACTTTGAGATTCTCGACGCTCCTTGATCGGCCTTTTTTCTGTTATCTATACAGCCTTCTCTTCTCAGGTGGAGATGTTGGATTCGTTAGGTTTTGGCTTGGTGGCCATTCCCTCCTTTATTGATTATATATTCCATATGTCCAATTTCATCCGTAACATATGAAGCAGTGGCATCATGTTGGATTAGCCGAATTAATAGCAGAGATGTTCGTGGTTTGTTGCTTGTTGCTGTGACTTTGCAAAATGCACATGTGGGCCCATCGTGAAAGTTGCCGCTGTGGTATTTGCACCGACCTGAGCGCGCGCAGTGTATTTCCCTAGGCACAGGAGCAAGCTTGAATGCAGTTAGTCGCTTAAAGATGGCATGTCCTGCGCGTTGTCAAAGAGGAGAAAAAAAAAAAAAAAAAAAAAAAAAGAGGAAAACACAAGCTTGATTATGTTCAGATCCATTCAACCAGCCCCCTGTTCGCCAAGCATTTTAAACTGCTGCCTGGAACCGCAAGTTCGATCCTCTCGACATGCACATGCCCCGTCCGCAGCCTGACCAATCTGCTGTCTGTACTTTGTACGTTTTTCTCTGTTCCGATGCAAGTACCGGTGCGACTGGCTGTCGTCTCATTGTTCACACTGCTATCACAAGTAGCAATTGCTGACGCAGCGCATGCCACGCCGCCAGTGGTTGTCGACTTTTAGCAGCCTTTCCTGGAGGCGGCCTCTTGGAAGTTCAGCTTTGTTGACGGAGCCAGCCGGACCCGGTGGGCGAGTTTTGGTCGTCTCTACCGGACGGAGCCCTCTCCCCCTCCTCATTGCACTCTCAGTCGCGTTCACAGACCGTGGATGGCTCACGTGCCACAAACTGCGTCGCGAATTTCACCGTCGAGCCCGAAATAAGGCCCGGCATGAAATTAGCAGTAGGAGTATCCGTCAATTCTCCGTCATAGGCCCAAGAGACACGCCAATCGCGTCGGGCCCACCATGAGAAACACAATGAGAGCGATCACGAGGTTGCAGACCCCGGCTCCTGTGTTACCGTCCCCGGAGAACGCAGCGGGTAACAACACTGACCTGCGATGCAGCAGCTTGGCCCCGGCAACAACAACACTTACAAGGCCGCAGCTGTCGGCGCGGTTGTCCACTGCTGATGCGAACAAACAGACGGATCCGGGGATGGACCCCCGCTCACGGCTGCCTCGTGAAGAACTGGAGGCTCTCGATAAGCCAATCATCGACAGATGGTACATAGCAAAGGTTGTTATGAGGGTATCGACCACCTGTTTTGCTGCGGCCATGGTTCCGGTGCAAATTTACCGGCAACCCTCGATGAGTATTCTCTATCCGGATATATGGTCATTTATCAACGATATTATCCAATATGTGCTTGTAAGTATTCGTGCCAAAGGTTGCCAGTCCGGTCGGTTATATGGCAATGCTCACGAGAGAGAGGGACTTGGCTAACTTGACGTATCCCACAAGGCTGCGGCGATCATGAGCTGGAATAGTGCCGAGTTTATTACCATGTGTTGCCGAAAAGGCCGTGGAATACCCGCCAAAGCCCATATATTCCTTGACGCGTTCATATTCTTGCTTGGCCTGACTGCTGTTGGGTACCAAATATTTATTCTATTCCTTCACAATTATGGATCGTATGAATATTATCAGGCGGCGATGCCCCTAACCGCATTGTCAAGGTCAGTACTCTCAACGGCCCCTCGTTTAGTGACATCAAGCCTAACTCGAGAGATGTGTTGGGGAACAGTCTCTTCCACTTTACACTTTCCATACGTGGTTGCGTCGATAATGCCTTTCCTGGGTCAACACCCAGAATAATGTACCTGATTACCGGGGAACCCGTCGTCGTTCTGCCCGGGCGGCGCGCCCCACGACCAACGCACGCAGCTGATGCCCGTGATGTCGAGATGAACAACCAAGGCAGTGCTGCTTTCCAGAGAATGACGCAAACTGCACTGCCACCACTCAGCACTGACGCCGGGTCAGTTCGGACAGCGACGGCACCAATATCGTCTCCAAACACATCTGACTCTCCGAGCAGAAGTCAACCTGTGCTGCCAACGTTGAACACAGAAGTGAACCGCCGTGCTGCGCCGCCGTGGACTCCACGACCACATGTCGCTACAGCCGATGCGTTATCCCCGGACACCATGGCGCCCGCAACGGCCTTGACGGCAGATGGGTTCCGAGATTATACGTCACCTATCGCCGCAGGAATGCCGGCGGGTCAAAACATCTCACCGGTACAATCTCCATCAGCTTCTCCCGCAGCAGCGACGCCAGGCCGACATCAAAGATACAATAGCGGCACCGATGGCGGCCGGCCACGGAGGAAGCCTGTACCACGGCGGAAAGGAACGCACTACGCCGATCCATGGGGAGCTTCTGGGCCCGAGTACGAGCCAGACGAGGCCGAGAGGCTGCGTGCGGAGAGAGGCGAAAGACAGGCGCAGTGGATGTCGCTGGAGGGCATGGGCCCGCGAGGCGGCGTGTCGGGCGCGAAGAAGAGACCGGGCAGTGTTGAAGAGCCCAAGTCGCACGAGCGTGCCGGTAGTGACGCGGACCTAACCAAGATGTCAAGGTTACCAAGCCAACATTCTAGTTCACAGGCTGCTGTTTCCGACACGGTTGTCACGGAGAGCAGCATTAGATAGACGCTCCAATAATGATAAATTGTATGTCTGGTATAGTAACGCTTCGGATGGCAGGGGGCACACCTATTGTCAGTCGGATGAATGTCATGGGCAGAATGTTGAAGAAAAAAAAAAAAAAAAAAAAAGAGAAAAAAAAAAAAAAAAAAAAAAAAAAAAAAAAAAAAAAAAAGAAAAAAAAAAAAAAAAAAAAAAAAAAGAGAAAAAAAAAAGAGAAAAAAAAAAAAACCTAGTTTGGCCATTCAACATCCCAACTAAAACGCCCGGTGTATATCACTCAATGCCATGGGCATCGTCTAACTGATGTGAATGCCGTACTGCATTCCAGCCCCGTGGCTGTTGAATTCCGTAGGGCTTCTGAGGTATAACAAAGAACCCCTGGCATCTTCATCACTAATGCCAAGTACAAATCCATACTGTATCCAGTGGGTTTGCGGGGAGTCACTCCCAAGCTGACGTCACTTCGCGTTCCACCAGATTCACAAACAAAAGAAAGCCTGCCAGAAGTGAGGTGAGCTGTGACCAATGTTTGGAGTGATATCCACAGATTCAAAATAAGAAGTCGCATAAAAAGAACGCGTTTGGTGTTTAGGCCCAGTGAGGTGGTTACGTTACAACTTAGTCGAACATACTTCAGCCCTGACGAAACATCTTTGCTGGAGAGGTGGGTAAGGTGGTGAAAAAAAATTAAAAATATTCCACATCCATGATTCGCCACAACTCGGGACAATAGCAATAATTTCTTGCACCCAAGACCCACCAGACTGCTATCGTTCGCTTATCGGGTTGGGCAGCACAGCCTGTTCTCTGAAAATTTGAGGAAATTTGACCCCTCCATCCTCTAAGAAGCGAGTAAAATAATCCCCCACCTACAACACGTCAATACTGGGCAGGGCTCCGTCCATTCAACCGTAATTCCTCTCATCCTTTCCTTTCCCTGCCGTTTCCCTTTTTTTTTTCTTCTTTTTTTTTTTTCTTTTGTGTCCATTATCGATTCTGGCTCCATCTAGGAAAGACCCAGATAGTTCCTGAGCACTTCTCTTGGACTCTTTTCAATCGAGCATAATCAGCCAAAAATGGTGTCTTCGTCAAAGGAAAAGAGACTCGCCAAGAAGGCTGCCGAGGGCAAGGAGCCCAAGAAGACGGTTGCCTCTCGCTCCAAGGCGGGGTCCAAGGCCGGCTCTAAGGTCGCTAGCGCCACCGGCTCCGTCAACGGCGATGAGCCCGAACTCGATGCCAATGGAAACCCCATCGTGAGCGACGAGCCCGCGACAGGCGCCGACAAGGCCGACGAGGTCAAGCGCCTGGCAGACCAGATGGACAAGCATGGTCTGTCCG
This sequence comes from Pyricularia pennisetigena, assembly GCF_004337985.1. NCBI lineage: Eukaryota > Fungi > Ascomycota > Sordariomycetes > Magnaporthales > Pyriculariaceae > Pyricularia > Pyricularia pennisetigena. Next base: position 2,361,205 of record NC_043740.1, read on the forward strand.
ACAGAGTCACCACTGGTGTCCTGGCCTCCCTCGAACAGAGCAAGGATGTCAAGATCACCAGCGCCAGTCTGGTGTTCCACGGTCGCGTCCTCATCACCGACACCACCCTCGAGCTCAACTTTGGTCGCCGGTACGGCCTGTTGGGAGAGAACGGATGCGGAAAGAGTACCATACTCAAGGCCATCGCCGCGCGCGAGTACCCCATCCCGGAGCATGTCGATATCTACCTTCTCAACGAGGGTGCACCGCCAACTGAGCTCGGCGCCCTCGAATGGGTCGTGACTGAGGCCGAGAACGAGATGAAGCGTCTCGATGCGCTGGCCGAGAAGCTGTTGGAGGAGGAGGGCCCAGAGAGCCCCGTCCTCATGGACCTTTACGAGGTAAGTCACAAAACAGGTCGATGGTCGACGGTCGAAAGATGTCCATATACTCAAGATTAGTGGCTGACTGACCTTTTTTTTTTTTTTTCCAACAGCACATGGACAAGATGGACCCTTCCACCTTCTCAACCCGTGCATCTCTTATTCTTACCGGTCTCGGCTTCAACAAGCAAACTATCAACAAGAAGACAAAGGACATGTCCGGTGGCTGGAGGATGCGTGTTGCTCTGGGCAAGGCTTTGTTCGTCCGACCTTCGCTCCTACTTCTCGACGACCCTACCGCACATTTGGATCTGGAGGCCTGTGTGTGGCTCGAGGAGTACCTCAAGAAGTGGGACAGGACACTTGTGCTCGTCTCTCACTCCATGGATTTCTTGAACGGTGTCTGCACCAACATGATCGACATGCGCATGAGGCAGTTGATCTACTACGGTGGTAACTACGACTCGTACATCAAGACGAGGTCCGAGCAGGAGACCAACCAGATGAAGGCCTACCACAAGCAGCAGGAGGAAATTGCTCACATCAAGAAGTTCATCGCCAGTGCCGGTACATACGCCAACTTGGTCAGGCAGGCCAAGTCGAGGCAGAAGATTCTGGACAAGATGGAGGCCGATGGCTTCATCCAGCCCGTCCACCAGGACAAGGTATTCACTTTCCGTTTCGCCGACGTCGAGAAGCTGCCCCCTCCAGTCCTGTCATTCGACAACGTCTCTTTTGCCTACTCGGGCGAGGCCAAGGACGATCTCTACAAGAACCTCGATCTCGGTTTCGACATGGACTCGAGGACAGCACTGGTGGGCCCCAACGGTGTCGGCAAGTCAACGCTGCTGCGCCTCATGACGGGCAAGCTGTCTCCCCGTGAAGGTGCCGTCACCAGGCACACCCACTTGAAGATGGGTCTCTACTCGCAGCACTCGGCTGAGCAGCTCGACCTGACCAAGTCTGCACTCGACTTTGTGCGTGACAAATACTCCTCCAAGTCTCAGGACTACCAGTACTGGCGTCAGCAGCTCGGCCGCTACGGTCTTACTGGTGAGGCTCAGACTTCCCTTATTGGCACCTTGTCGGACGGTCAGAAGAGCAGAATCGTGTTTGCGCTGCTGGCCATCGAGAGCCCCAACATGTTGCTTTTGGACGAGCCCACAAACGGTCTGGATATCCCAACGATCGACAGTTTGGCAGATGCCATCAACGCCTTTAGCGGTGGTGTTGTTGTCGTCAGTCACGATTTCAGGTAAGTTATATATTTCTGCCGTTGCTTAATATCTTTTTGTTACGTTTGAATGGAATACTAATGACGTTGATTCCCACCTTAGGTTGCTTGACAAGATTGCGAAGCAGATTCTGGTGTGCGAGAACAAGACCATCAAGCCTTGGGACGGCACGATAGGCGAGTACAAGAACTACCTTCGCAAGAAGATGTTGGCGGCCGGTGCTGTGTAATGGGTTTGTTTTTAACTCGTCTCTCTTTTTTTTTTATTCCCATGTCTCTTGTCTGTTCTCCTCAAGAGCTAAAAAGTGCTTTTTTTTGGCTGCCTTTCCTTCTCCTTTGGCATGGGCAGGGATGGTTCTTTTTGTTTTATGAGCCCTACGAAAGGAATGTTACTTTTTTTTTATGTCTGCCACATAGATTGGGTCGTCTGATAGAAATGATGACCAGCCCTGCTTTCAATTAGGATTAAGATCCTGAACCGTCGTCATTTTATTGTAAAAAGTGGCAGAACGCGATAATTGAGAATGTGCAAAATATTAGGTTTGGCATAATGTTCTGTTTTGGACGATTCGTCGCCCCAATTGGAAGCTCGTCGAGGCGAAACCAAACCTTAGCTGATGGCGGGCAATAGCCCCACTCAAACCGACCGCACAAGCATCACAATTATTTCCGACGAGCAAAGACGAGTTCGGACAAGATGGATGCATATCCGCAAAATTTGATGCAATGGCATCAAGTGCGACCCGAGAGAATCCACAAATGATGAAATGAAGAAGATGTCATCATGCTGCAGGCGATGGCAATTGTAGCGTTATCTCGAAATACCCTGGATGTTATTATCCCGACTGTTTTGTGATCACAGAAGATTATGACTGATGTCAAAGTTGCTGTATGCAAGTTTTCGCTTGGTCAAACCGGGAACTGGCGATAATTCCGAGGGTTGGATTTTTGAGTGGGAAGCCACAGCCGCAGGTGTCAGGGGATAGCATGGTTGTGGTGTGGGATTGGACGGTCTGGTGTGGACCCAGACTAGCCAAAGAGGAAGGGTGTGGAGGTGTGCACTCTGTCAAGTTGAAAACACCAACGGCACAGCGGGTGATACACAGATCAGCATCAAGCGAAAAGCATTAGACCAGCAGACCGGATTTTTTTGTTTTTTTGTTTTGCATCGACATGAGAGTCGAACAACACAGACAACTTGTCAAATGGGTCTGATTCTGTGTGGCCAAAATATAATTGCTGAACTTTGAGGCTGCTGTCTGACTCTTGATCACAGGCAGAGAGAAAAAAAAAAAAAAAATTTATTCCGCTGCGACATGCAGATGTTGGTCAGAGTGTCTTCCCCGAGCTTCGTAGTTTACTCGACTTGATTCTATCGCGCATGGTGGTGATGGCTCGATTACTGACAGTGGGCGGGCGGTATTGCCGGGTCGCGGATAGCGGGTCCTATTCTCTAGTCTTGTCTAGGGTGGGATTACCCTGCCATGTTGACAGGGATGCTTTGCCTTTTCTGGGGTGGTGCTGCTAGGTTTTGATGGATGCGTTGACACTGTGGATGGATCACCTCTCTCGCGAGAGGTGAGCAGGTGGCAGAGAAGCAGAGGAACGGCTGCAGATTTGGGGGGAAATCGGGACAGCAGAGAGTGGCCAAATCGAGGTAGCAATAATTAGATAATTGATTTTGATGGATCTAATCGTGAACAACCAAACACTTTCTCGCCAGCCCTCTTGTCGCCTTCAAGATTCCATTTCTCGACTCGACACCAAAGCAACAGAGCCATTCTGCACTCGCCATCTTGAATCCATCGCGAGATCAGCCACACTATCTTCAGCAGTCTGTCTATCGCCGCTGCATCGCCGAGTTGCTTGTCTGTGCTCAGTGATGCATCGAGTACTGCAGTCCATCGCAGGAACTCCTTGAGGTCCGAGATCTTCTCGACAAGAGAAAACAAAAAGTCGACCTTATTTCAAGATCCGCTTAGGCCTTGACCGCGCCCTCCAAAAAATCTCCCCGCGTCGCCGCGCTCCCGAATCTCCAAAACGGCCAAACGAGAAGAAGGGCTAGATTACGAATTTACCGACAACGGGATCGCGACCGAAATCCCCGGTAATGCCCAGACTCGCGCTCTGCTGACCCCGTTATCGCCAAATTCCCATTTCCTAAAGTTTTCCTTTCCTTTTTGTGATTATAACCCAAACAAAAATCACAAGTTGGGAATCACCCTTTACGCGTCTACTGCCATCGCCTCCGCAAAACCCCGGAATTCCTCGGCACCGTCTCTAGAATCGCGCGCGCAACAGGGGCCAAAAAGTTGCAAGCTGCGAAATTCCCACACGCCGTCGCAAACCTCGATTGAGCCCACACAAGCAAAACCAGGTTCGCAAGCAGCCACAAAGCTAAAAAGAGAGGGAAGCGAGTAATAAAAAAAGAAGAGAAAAAAAAAGAGGGCAAGAAATCGCAAAACAAGAAAAGACAAAAATTCGCCCGAGCCAGTACCGATGGGTTGCATGTGGAGATAAATAGGACTTTTTTGATACATCGTTGTTGTGAGGGTATCGAGGGCAGGTCTGAGACCCTCGATTGCCTTGCCTCCGGGGTAGAAAGATACAAGACAAGCAAACAAACAAACCGGGGAAAAAGACACGGGCGTGCAAAGCAAAGCAACCAGCCAGGCAATCAAAAGCCCGGGCAGAAATGGAACCGTCAAATTTTCATTCGACGGTGCTGGCCCGTCCACCTGGCATGTATGATGAGGATGATGATCACAGACGGCGCCAACGCGACATTTTGAATCCACCAGCGCCCAGCCAGACCGGTCCAGGTTCTGGTGGCTCTTCCTCTGCTGGCGGTCCACGTCCCCCTTTCAGCCTCCGGTCGCCAACACAATCCGAATTCCATCATCAATCATCACAGCATCACTATTCCGCACCATCGACGGCGTCCGGCCCGCAGTCGACCTACAACGGCACCAACAACGGCGTGCCACAGTCGCAGTCGCAGTCGCACTCGCGCTCCAACTCGCATTCGCGACACTCGTCCTCCTCGGTCCTCCACAGCCCTTACCAACAGGCATCTACAACTTCAAGACCTGCACATGCCCGTGATTTGCATCGGTCGCCTCAGCCATCGGGTCTGCAGGCGCCGCAGCGATCGCCAGGGCTGCACGCGCCGTCGGTATACTACTCCCAAGACTCCCGCGAGCATCATCCGCCTCCACCGAAGCCAATCGACAAACCCGCGTCGAGTGGAAGGAGTTTTTACGACCCTCTAACCGACACGACGACCACTTCGACCTTGGACCGGGAGAAAAGGACCTCGGATGCTGGAAGCTCATGGCACAACGCGACGACAAACGCGGTGTCGACTCCGTCTGTAAGCAAAATTCCTATTTGTGAACCAAACCATCCTGGCCTCATTTTTTTTTTTTCTTTCTTTTTTTCTGGAGCACCCCATTGCCTACCTCCCTCCCTCCCTCAGCTTCCCCACCCGCTCCCAACAGCCGATCAAATTTCATAAAGCTTCAAGTCAGCTGTTATCTAGCGTTACGTGCACTGTCGTGCACGCTATCGCAAAAGCTGCAATCAGAAACCTGCCATGATTGATTGCTTTTTTGGGTTTGGGACAATGGTCCAACGCGACCAACGACACTTTCTATGGTGTCGATGCATCCAACTCGTCATCAACTTAAACCCATCACTCCCATCATCTATTTCGTCGACCTGAATGATGCACACGAATTTATCTCGCACGCCAAATTTCATTCAAGGGAGCCTTTGTCGTTAACAGTGTCCTCTTTTCTGTCCACAGCATCGTGACGCGTACAGCAGTTACTCCAAGCCGGCTGCAAACCCAAGCCCATACTACGGGAACGGAAATTACACATCACCTACGGCCTCAAGTTATCCTCCACGAAGCCCAGCTTCACACCCACAATCAGTGACCACTGGCGCTGCTGAGTCGATAAGCCCCCCTACCCGGCCGCCCCGGATGGCGACGCCGAATATATTGAATCCGACCACGACGACTTCAATGGCTGCAATGTCGCAAGCAGAGTCACCGGCCCAGAAGGCTGCAGTTTCTGCTCCGGTAAGTTATCGAAACACCATTCGGCATGTGACCATCAGGGTCAATCCGATACGAAGCTGACAGTTCCCTCCCAACACAGACACCAAGTCGTGCTGCTGAGCTCATGTCTTTCTCCAACATCCTGTCCAGTTCCGAGCCTGCACCAAAACCCCGGCCGAGATCACCTGTACTCGCCGAAACACCCAGCAAGCAGCCGGAACCCGAACCCGAACCCGAACCAGAGCAGGAGCCTATAGAAGAAGCCTCGAAAGAACCATCACCTCAGCCAGCGGACATGGATGAAACGAGCGATTCACCCCCTTGCCCCGAAAAGCCGGCCGAGGTTGATGCCGAGACAGAGCCTGACGCGGAAATGCATGACGATGTCGATACCGTCGATGGGCTTGAAGAGTCCGAAAAACTTGAACCACCAATCAAGCGCGAAAAGAACGCCAAGGTCGAAAAAGCTCCCAGGCGGCCAAGGGCCGTCGAAAAAGAAAAGAAGGAGCGGGTAACCAAGGCACCTAGGAAGTCGGCAGGGGCAAAGGGTCGTGCATCTGAAGTCAAGGCGGAGTCGACTCCGAAGCAGTCTCGCCGCTCGTCAGGCAAACAAGAAGCCTTGAGTTCATCGCGTGTGCCCGCCAAGCGACAAGCCAATGGCTTGACTAAACAGAAGGCTCAGGCTCTTGAGCAGGAAAAGGCCGTCGTTGCTGAGATGGAGCGACTTGACGAAGAGCCTTTGGACGAGTCTGAGGCCAGGGCAGAGTTGCGAGCTTTCAAGAAGCGCAAGCTCAATCGCCAGAAGGCCCTCGAGATGACGGATATGTCAGCAGCAACGGAATTGCTCCCCTCGCTCAAGGATGAGGCCATCAATCGACACCACAGACGACATGACTTCAGTGCGGAAATGGTGCTGAAGTTGGGTGTCCATGTCGCCCTTGGTAGGCTTCGGTATGGTGATCAACACTACGATGCTGCCCTGAAGGAGGTCCGCGAGCAGGAACTTTTTGCCGAAAAGGAGCGCAAGAAGGACATGCAACGGAAGCGGCGGCGCGAGAAATCCATGGCCGTCACCATTGAGCAAAAGGAAGCAGCGCTTGCCAAGGCTCATGCCACTGAGGACAAGCTGGAACGCCAGAAGCTTCTCCGCGAGGCTGAGCGGGCCAACAAGAAGGCACAGCAGACCAAGCTTATCTTGCAGAAGGGCATCAAGGGACCAGCACGCAACATCACACCTATGGACATGAACCTCGATGGAGGAACCATGGCTACGTTCTCGGCGGATAGCATGGAGCCCGGCAAGGGCAAAGGTAAAGGCCGTGCCGGCAACAGGCCCAAGAAGTCCAAGGAGCAAAAGCAGGCTGAGAAGGAGGCTGCTGAGGCGGCCCAGGCTGCTTTGGATGCCGGCCAGGAGCTGCCATCCAAAGAAGAGAACCCCAAGATCCGCATCAAGGTCAACAAAGGGAAGCTTTCCAAGGACAAGGATAGAGACGTCGATGTTGACACCATCGATGGGGACAACACAGAGACTAAGGACCCAGAAGAGCCCCCACCCAAGAAGAAGGGCAAAGTCGTCGAAGAGGTCAAGGACAGCCTCGAAACTCGATTCCAATCCAAGGGTTATAACCAGATATACGATCAAATCTGGCGGGACATGGCTCGAAAAGACGTCAGCAAGGTCTACAGGCTCGCCACGGACTCCTACTACACCAAGGCGTCGAATCTCAAGAAGACGGCGATACTTGCAGCCAAGGAGGCAAAACGTTGGCAACTACGCACCAACAAGGGCATGAAAGATCTCCAGGCCCGTGGCAAACGTGTCATGCGTGACATGATGACCTTCTGGAAGCGCAACGAGCGTGAAGAGCGCGATCTCCGAAAAGCTGCAGAGCGCCAAGAGCTCGAAAACGCCCGCAAGGAGGAGGCAGACCGCGAAGCTGCAAGACAGAAGAGAAAGCTTAACTTCCTTATCTCCCAGACTGAGCTGTACTCTCACTTCATTGGAAAGAAGATCAAGACCGATGAAGTTGAGCGCAGTACCGATCGTCCCGAGGTGGCGGCCGAGGAGCAAAAGAACAAGCCGGCTGAGGAGAAGACACTCACCGTCAAGGAGCCCACAGGGCCTGTGGGGGCCAAGGTCACGAACTTTGAGAATTTGGACTTTGATGCTGAAGACGACGAGACTTTGCAGGCTGCAGCCATGGCGAATGCACAGAATGCCATCGCTGAGGCTCAAAGAAAGGCACGCAACTTCAACAACGATGACGAGCCTGACGAGGATGGCGAGATGAACTTCCAGAACCCGACCGGTCTCGGTGACGTTGAGATTGAGCAGCCCAAGCTCCTCACTGCTACCCTCAAGGAATACCAACTCAAGGGTCTCAACTGGCTTGTCAACCTTTACGAACAAGGCATCAACGGTATCCTGGCAGATGAAATGGGTCTCGGAAAGACAATCCAGTCCATCTCGGTCATGGCGTATCTCGCAGAGCACCACGATATTTGGGGTCCGTTCCTTGTTGTCGCTCCGGCATCGACCCTGCACAATTGGGAACAGGAGATCAAGCGTTTCGTGCCCGACCTCAAGATTGTTCCATACTGGGGCTCTGCAGCCGACAGAAAGATTCTGCGAAAATTCTGGGACCGCAAGCACTCGACTTATAAGCGTGACGCACAGTTCCATGTCGCCATCACTTCATATCAAATGGTAGTTTCTGACGTTGCCTACTTCCAGAAGATGAAGTGGCAGTACATGATTCTAGATGAAGCTCAAGCCATCAAGAGTTCTCAGAGTTCACGATGGAAGTGTCTCCTCAGCTTCCACTGCCGAAACCGCCTGCTCCTGACGGGAACTCCTATCCAGAACAACATGCAAGAGCTTTGGGCACTGCTCCATTTCATCATGCCGTCCTTGTTCGACAGCCACGAAGAGTTTAGCGACTGGTTCTCCAAGGATATCGAGTCTCACGCGCAAAGCAACAGCAAGCTGAACGAGGACCAGCTCAAACGTCTACACATGATTCTGAAGCCTTTCATGTTGCGACGTGTCAAGAAACATGTGCAGAAGGAGCTTGGCGACAAGATCGAGCTCGACGTCTACTGCGACCTCACATACAGGCAGCGTGCATACTACGCCAACCTGCGCAACCAGATCAGCATCATGGATCTGATAGAAAAGGCCACCATGGGCGACGACAACGACTCGGGCACGCTCATGAATCTCGTCATGCAGTTCCGCAAGGTTTGCAACCACCCTGACCTTTTCGAGCGTGCAGATACCAGCTCGCCTTTGGCATTGGTGAGGTTTGCCGAGACAGGGTCGTTTGCCCGCGAGGGCAACGATGTGACTGTTGGCTACACAACAAGAAGTGTAGTGGAATACAGTCTGCCACGTCTTCTTTGGCGCGATGGAGGTCGTCTCACCAAGGCCGGAAGCGATAACTCCTCGGCAGGATTCAAAAGCCGTTATTTGGGAGAGTTGATGAACATCTGGTCTTCCACGAACATTCGCGAGAGCCTAGACGGTACCGACAACTTCTCATTCCTGCGGTTTGCCGATACCAGCATGGCAGAGGCTGAGAAGGCCGGTAAGACGGACTTGTTTGCTCGTGCCTCTGAACTGGCTCAACGACGGAACCGCTTGGCCAATATGCACGTTGCATATGACGACGACGAGGAGAACAATTTCACCCCAGCTCATGCCCTCTTCCTTATCCGGCAGAGGCAGGATAGCACAGCTCTCTCGGAGATCACATCCGAGGGTGCAATGCGAAACCTAATGAACGTATCGCATGTCATGTATGAGGATGCCAACCTGCCCCGGATGGAGCAGGCTGCCCGTCCGGGTGCGTCTGCTCCACCGATCGAGGTGGTTTGTCACACCTCCAGCACTCAGGTCGAGCGCGAGCGCGTCTTATTCAATGTGCCAATGCGCAAGGCACTGTTCGGCCCCGACCTAGACGAACAAAAGGAGTTTGTGCTGCAAAAGGTTCCGGCTGAGCAACTGCCGCCGCCACCACTGCTTCCCAAACCAGACAACGAGAGGCAGCGTTTCACTAGCATTACGGTTCCTTCGATGCGCCAGTTCATTACTAATTCAGGAAAGCTCGCCAAGCTGGATGAGCTGCTGTTCAAGCTCAAGGCCGGCGGGCATCGTGTCCTGCTCTACTTCCAAATGACAAGGATGATTGATCTCATGGAGGAGTATCTCACCTACCGCAACTGGAAGTACTGCCGTCTGGATGGTTCCACCAAGCTCGAGGACCGTCGCGATACAGTGCATGACTTCCAGACGAATCCTTCGATTTTTGTTTTCCTTCTCTCCACTCGTGCCGGTGGTTTGGGAATCAACTTGACATCGGCAGATACCGTCATCTTCTACGATTCTGATTGGAACCCTACCATTGATTCGCAAGCCATGGACCGAGCCCATCGTCTCGGACAGACAAGGCAAGTCACCGTGTACCGGCTCATCACACGTGGAACGATTGAAGAGCGGATACGGAAGCGCGCCATGCAAAAGGAAGAGGTGCAGCGTGTCGTCATTACCGGAGGTGCAGGTGCCAGCTCAGGAGTCGATTTCTCTGGCCGTAGGGCGCCCGAGAATCGCAACCGCGACATTGCTATGTGGCTTGCAGACGACGATCAAGCAGAGCTCATCGAGAGGCGCGAGCGCGAGCTGCTCGAGAGCGGCGAGTTGGACAAGGTCGCAAAGAAGCGTGGTGGTGGCAAGCGTAAAAAGGCTGTCAAAGACACGGGCGGCGATGGCGGGGGCGTCAGCCTCGACGAGATGTATCACGAAGGTAAGAAGACACTGATGTATTCACTTTGTCGAACGAAGTGGTTCGTACATCATCACGATTACGACACAGACATGCTAACAAGCTTTGCGACTTGATAGGTGAAGGAAATTTTGACGACAATAAGCTCTCTGGGGCAGCGACGCCTAATGTTCCGGACTCAACTGACGCTAAGCCTGGTAAGAAAAAGAAGGCTACGGGCAAGAAAGCCAAGACTACGAAGCAGCGATTAGCAATTGCGGATGGGCAGATGGATATGTAAAAACAACAGAAAAGTAAATTGGGGGGTTGCTCTCTTTTCTTTTCTCCTCTAATAGATGGGATCATGGCTGCCTCTGGTAGCCTTTTTTCATTTCTCTTTTTCTAAGTCTTTTTCTTTTTTATTTGTTGGGCCTGAGGAGATCCACGAGGGAGTTGGGAACTGGCTTGCTTTACTTAAGATGTCTTATTATTGCATATACACACCGAAAGCTTCTTTTTCTTTACTCCTTTATCCTATTCGGGAAATAGCAAGTTTCTCTTTACATCTTGATCTGTTGATTACCTGGTCTATGGCACATCGATGCCCGGCTCATGTTATTGGGCGGTCTCGGGGAAAAGTTTGGGTCTTTTGGGATGAAGCATTGTTGGTGAGTGCCTTGGTTCGTTTTATGACGATGCTCTACAACGAGGACCGTTGATTTCATTCCGACTTTTACTGGGCGGATGAAATTCGAGGATGGATAGACTGTTTGTAATGGAAAACACGCAAGATTAAATCTCAACACTTGATGCTGTTGAAAAAGATGGTTTAGGTTCACGGTATGGATTTGACAAGAGGAAATCAAGTCGGACTGGGAGGGCTCGTATTTGATCGACCCCGAGCCCAGCGGACGGGAGCAGCGTAGAATGCCCAGCCACAGCTACCAGTCGACGATTCAATCAAGAGAAGCGTATGGTGGTATGATGACAGTGAGAAGACCATCTCTGTTTATGCGGTCTAGTTTCGACGGCATATATGAAGTCAGCCCAGACATAGAAGACGCCATCACACCGCTCGTGAATAGAGTCTACGTCGCAAGTTGAAGTACAGAGGTAGCAAGAATGTGGCGACTGAAGTTTTGAAGAATCATGGCTCGCACAACGTCGGGATGGAACATCCTGTACAGCAAAAAGCTAAGAAGCTCGTGACTTTACTGCCATTGCCTGCCAACCAAGCTGTCATGACAAGTCGCTGCAGCCAAGAAAGAAGTGCGCTGCTGCACTGGTCGGCAAGTTCATTGCGGTGAGAGGGATCACAGCCTTGATGCGTCGCTCGTATTCTTCAAAAAGGTTGTCCCCGGAGAAGGTGGGCCGGGAAGGATGGTAAGAAACGATCGGGGGGATTCGTGTAAGACAGCCAAGACCAATATTGTTCAGACCAAGAATATCTTGGAAGCTTCGCCCGCAGTCATGTGCATGTCATAGAAGCACTTTTTTGGTGGCGGGCTAAGCCTTTGCTGGTGGGGTTGAAAGGCTGTTTGTTCTTTTGCCCATTGCGGCCGGGCTGATTTTATTGATCTGCCCCGACAAAGTGTAACAAAGTGACACGATACTTACGATATGCCTTGCGAAAACTAGAGAGTAGTACTGGTAGTATGCACGGATTGACAAAAATGACATCTAAAAACCATCATGACAAGCGGAGTACTTAAAAAAAGAAGGAAATGGGCTTCTGTGTTCTGATGTCTATTTTCTTTCTACTGTAAATCACTCATCCTCTCAACGAGCCACCATCACACATTCCAGGACCGGTAACATTTCAGGATCGATAGACGCACCCAAGACTCCCGTCTCTCACGTCATCCCGCGAAAACGGCACCAGTCGATCAAGCGAGGAACGGGGCAAAGGAAGAGGGATAGCAAACCTCGCAATGCGCAAAACAGCCATGATGGTTTGGCGAGGGACCTACAAGGCCTGGGACGAGGTCTTGTACGGTGTCGGTAAAGCCTACTACAAATTGAGGCGATCAAATCGGTAATCGGACAAGAGCAACCTGAACATCCCAAGGAAAGATGCGGGTTAGGGGTCAGGCCGACACGACCAAATATTACAGATTCTGGTGTGAAGCTGCGTTACCAAACAAACCCGGCCGGCGGGTCGAAGAAAAACAAGCAAACTGGAGCCGCGACAGGAAACCCCAGCGAGCTGGCGAAATGACGGACCTTTCGCAAGATTAGCAGAGATTTATAAGGAAGCAAGGAGGAAGATTAACAAAAAAAGAAAAAAAGAAAAGAAAACGCCGGCAAATTTCCATCAATGTCACGCCAAAGACTAGGCTGGCGCTAGAATGCAGTTTAAAAGCTTTGAAGAACAAGTCTTTTATGCACATGTTCCTCTCCACATTGAATTCGGTCGGTAGTCGATATGACAAGAACGCCAGTGAAGCTGATCATTGATGATCACAATAGTCGCGTATGCCCTAGTTTCGAGCATAACCAGCCACAGATACTTGAAATATGGTTAACCAATCGATATTCCATTGTTTTCTTTTGTTTTGTGCAGACGATTGATGCAATCACAACACGGGGATTGCTCTGCGATTAAATGAATGGACCACAAAAGACAGGTCGCATTTTAGCATTCTCCTAGCCGCTGAAGCCCTCCACACCATCCTGGCTCGATCCCCTATTTTCAGGGGTGAGAACATGTCAGGAATCCAGGAACGAACGGCCCGGCGGGTCCTAACTAATGTGGGCTAGCCGCTTGGGAACTTTCTGGCTGGTTGGTCCCATGATTTCTGGGTTTGACTTTTCTTTAATTTGTTCTGCTGTGTTGTTCACCAACGAGATCAGCCAGTCATTTTACTCATCCTTGAAAATGGTCAATGTTGTATCTCGTAATATTTCTTTTCCCACTGTTTTGCTCACATCCCTCCCTGGTCACTGGGCAAGAATCAAGCTCTTGACATGCTCTCTTGGAATACATCGAAATCCGTCGCGGCTCCAGGGTAGCCAACTCTTGACAACTCTTGAACCTTGTTCCAGCTTTGTTCACTTTTTTTCCCTTTGCGACTGGCAGGTAGAGAGAAAATTCGTATAATTCAATACCTGCACTGTGGCACAGCTTCCTTGGCGAGATGACAATACGGGGCTGACCCCGCTTATCAATAGTCATGCTGCGCAGAGGTACTCCTTGACTCCTGAACAACTGGCTTGTTGACACTCACAAAACGGGGCAATGGGGCGAAGTACCGTCCAACCGTCCAAAGGGACAATATTAGCCACATGTCGCCCCATCAGCGATCAAATTTGACGCTAGACCAGGGGGGGTGCATTTCCCGTTCTAGATTTCCGACCGGGCAGATGCCCGTTCAGTTAAAAACACAGCGGCGCAATCAGGCAGCCGCCTCTTATTGATTCTCATTCTTGAACCTTTTTGTTTTTCTTTTCCCATCGCCAAGCAGACGAGAAACGGGAGCCTTTCACTTTGGGATAGCTCAGCGTTAATCGATCGATTCCTGTCCTTTTGTCCCTCTTTTTGTAATTCTTTGATCTTCATATCCAATTTTTAATCAGTACACTCGCTCACTTTGTCTACCAACTCAAGTCGCTCTTTTTTTAGACTCGCTCGACATCTCCATATCGCGCCCCGCGCTTGTTCTTGGCTTTCCATCAGACCTGTTTCGAATTTCAGGGCCAAGCCGGAAGCAAAAGTCAAGAACGAAATCCCAGCCGCTGGACTCGCAACCAGACTTCCTTGCTAATTTGGAAGAGTAAAATATCTTCGGCGCCCTCCCAAGACTTTTTTACTCCATACCAAGCACACCAAGCATTCAAACTACAGCGTTACTCCGAGCAAACAGCCTCGATCTAATATCACAGACTTCAAGATGGGCTTCACCAAGAGCTCTCTAATCTCGGCCGCCTTGCTGGCGAGCCAGGCTACGGCCACCCTCCAGCCCATTGTTATGAAGGTACCTATAACATGCTCGACATCCTATCTGCAGATGCAGACTCTTCTTGCTCATGGCTGCCATCTTTTGAGAGCACATGCTGATTCATTCTTGATAATGTCGTACCTCAGGGGTCCAAGTTCTTCTACGAGAACGGCACCCAGTTCTACATGAAGGGTATTGCATACCAGCAAGCTGTTGGCGCCGCTGGTGCCGCCACTACTTCAAAAACTTTCATCGACCCATTGGCGGACGAGAAGGCTTGCAAGCGTGATGTGCCCAACATGCAAAAGGCCGGCACCAACACAATCCGTGTTTACCAGATTGACCCTACTGCCGACCACAGCGCCTGCATGAAGTTGCTCGACGATGCTGGCATCTATGTCATCGCCGATCTGGGAGAGCCAGCCACCTCGATCGACCGTGAAGCCCCGGAGTGGAACGTCAAACTCTACGATCGCTACAAGTCCGTTGTCGACGAGCTCGCCAAGTACACCAACACGATCGGATTCTTCTCTGGTAACGAGGTCACCAACCAGAAGAACAACACCATGGCATCTGCCTACGTCAAGGCCGCCACCCGTGACACCAAGAAGCACATCAAGGAAAAGGGTTACAGGTGGATGGGTGTCGGTTACGCAACCAACGACGACGAGGCGATCCGCGACCCTCTTGCCGCCTACTTCAACTGTGGCGATGTCGATTCCGCCATCGACTTCTGGGGATACAACATCTACTCTTGGTGTGGTGACAGCGACTTCACCAAGTCGCAGTACGACAAGCACATCAAGAACTTTGCCAGCTACTCGGTCCCCGTTTTCCTGGCCGAGTACGGATGCATTGATGGTATTGGCGGTGCTGAAGGCCGCAAGTGGAGCGAAACCACGGCCCTCTACTCGGACAGGATGACGGGAACCTTCTCTGGTGGTATTGTGTACATGTACTTCCAGGAGGACAACGACTACGGTATGTGGATTCTGGAGAATCTAGTGTATTTTCCCTCCCCCATTTTGGTTCCATGCCGATACTGACTATTGCGTTTAATGTTTGTAGGTTTGTTCAAGGCTAGCTCCAACGGCGGTGGCAGCACCATGAAGAACTTTGATGCTCTCGTCAATGTTATGAAGGATGTCAACCCCAAGACGGTCGAGATGAGCTCGTACACATCGAACAACAAGCCCCTTGCATGCCCCGGCATCAAGGAGAACTGGCTCGCCGCCGAGGCCCTGCCCCCTACTCCCGACAAGTCCGTGTGCGAGTGCATGACCAAGTCTGCCACTTGTGCCCCCTCGAGCAGCGCGACCGAGAAGGACTATGGCGAGATTTTCAACTTCATTTGCGGTGCAGGCGATTCGTGCAAGGGCATCAACGGCAACGCCACCACAGGCCAGTACGGCGCTTTCCACGGCTGCGACGCCAAGTCCAAGCTCACCTACGCCCTGGACCAGTACTACAAGTCGCAGCGCAGCGCGGCGACCGCCTGCGACTTCAAGGGCAAGGCTACCGTCGTCACCCCGCAGCAGGCGGCCTCAACCTGCTCTCAGGTCCTCGCCTCTGCCAGCGCCGCCGCCGACAAGGCCAACACCGGCGCCGGGTCCCAGACGTCCAAGAACGCTGCGGCTTCGTTCAGGGCTCCGGGCGGTTTCGCCGAGATGGCGCTCGGCATGTACGTTGCCGCTGCCGTCGGTGTCGGTGCGACCATGTTTATGCTGTAAAAGTGTTGTTGGATTTGGTCGGTTGGCATAATCTTTCTATCTCTTTTGTTTTGAATTCTTTTTGCGCTTGATACACCTATTATGCATTGGCATTGGCTGTAATGGGAACTTGTGTAGAGCATCATGTCAATTTGAAATTCTTACAGTCAAAAGAAACGTTGGATTGTGTGTGAGATTGGCACTTGTAGATGAAATCAGGCTTTCCACTTGCCATATGCTGCGTAGTGTGATTGCTGTGTCGATACACGAAAGCGACGGTAAGACTAGCTATGATTGGAGACGGTAAAGCTTGGCTGGGATACAAGACTGTAGGCTGGACGTAAAGGAATAAGGTATGAAATGCGGAAGTAAATACTTTTTCATACGCCAATCCCACAATATGAGAACTATACAAGCCTACAAGCAAGCGCAACATCAAGCTCCGCTCATGAATGATAACGACACCATGTCAGACAAAAGAGATCCCAAGCCCACTTGCTCAATGCCGCCTCTCGGCCACCTCGGTCTGGACAGCGGCCTCCTTCTCACCCTCGGAGCTGGCGCTGCTCAGACCCTCGACGGATCCCATGCTGGGCTCCCAGTGCATCTTTACGCGCTCGCCCGTGAAGAGCTTGTCGATCTGCTCGAGGGTCAGGTTGCGGGTCTCGGGGTAGAAGAGGTAGATGAGGGGCAGGAAGCAAAAGTTGAAGACGCTAAAGTAGATGTAGGTGCGCCACTGGATGTTGGTGATGCTGACGGGGGTGATTTCGACGACGAGGAAGGTGAAGATCCCTGTGGGGAAAGGGGGAATAAGGTTTGTCAGCATGCTTTATATTTTTCTCTTTATTTTTACGTTTGATACACAGCCAGAATGTGTGTTGGCAGCCACACGAATGTTGATTTAAAAAAAAAAAAAAAAACCTCCCCCCCGTGGGCAGTTTTGCTCGCTTCAACTTACAGTTTGACGCAGTGGCCAGCGCCGCGGCCCGAGATCGAATGGCCAGCGGGGCGTACTCGGCGGGCAGAAGCCACGGGATGGCCAGCAGGCCGACGGAGAAGAAGAAGTTGAAGAGGAAGAGCATGACGATGGCGACTATGCCGGCGCTCTTGCTCCCGTCGGCGACGGTGCCGGCGAGGATGGCCATGCAGCAGCCCTGGCCGGCGGCGGCAAAGAGCATGAGCTTGCGGCGGCCGAGGCGGTCGATGAGCCAGATGGGCACGAGCGACGAGAAGAAGTAGGCGACGCCGTTGAAGCCGGCGAGGAGCAGCGAGAGGTCCCGGGTCAGCCCCACGCTCTGCTGGAAGATGACGGGGGCGTAGTACGTTATGAGGTTGATGCCGGAAAGCTGCTGGAAGAACTGGCCCCCTATCCCCAGCAGGGTCCTGTACAGGAACTTTTGCTGGCCGTTGCGCAGCAGGGCCCCGTAGCCCGTGTTGCCGGCGGCCTCGCGCTCCTCGCGGATGGCCGTCTGGATCTCGACCAGGTGCTTGGTCACGCGCTCGTCGTCACGCGGAATGCTCCTGGCGTCGTCCTCGACGGACCAGAGGACGTCCTGGGCCTCCTCGTGGCGGTCGTTGGCGACGAGCCACCGCGGGGACTCGGGGAGGAACAGCACGCCCAGGAACGTGACGATGGCGAAGGCGCACTGCAGCGCCAGCGGGAAGCGGAACTGGGCGTCGCTCTTCTCAAAGGACATGCCGTAGTCGACCCAGTACGACAGCATGACGCCAAAGATGTTGATGGCCAGCTCGACGCATAGCCCCTTTCCGCGCTTGGTGGCCTTCATCAGCTCCGAATGCCAGACGGCTAGACCGCGGATGATGGGGGGGTCAGTTTAGCCATGAGACTGGAAAAGCACAACCCTCCGAAAAAAAAGGAAGCTTACGGATCGTGCTGGTATTCAGGCCGTTCCCCAGCCCAGCCACTATTCGACCAACGATCATGTGAGGAATGGTGCTCGCCGAGGCCTGAAGCGCACCGCCGATCGCTAGGATAATGCATCCTAGCATTATCACCTTGCGCCTCCCAAGGGGTTCACCGATGAACAAGGCGGCAATCGCTCCAAAGAAACACCCCTATCAGACAGCGCAGTAGGTTGGGGGTTGTAAGTCGACTTGTTCTGCAGGAATCCCAAGAAAAAACCATGACCGCGCAAGATGGATGGTTGCTTACTATTTCGTATATGGCGACTCTGTAGCAGAGACAAGATGTGTTAGTGCTTCTGAGACTCGCCTAGTCTAGTGTGATATATGAATGCTCCCCCCTCCAAAAGTCCAAGCTTACACTGTGCCTTGGAGAGAAGCACTCCCGCCATTGAGGGTATCGATCTCCGGGAACGTCCTGGTAAAAGCCGTGCCGGTAAGGAGACCGCTCATGACGCCCTGGTCATAACCGAAACTGCAAGCAATCGTTTATTGTCAACACGGCTGCAAAAAGAGAAAGGGGGGATAGGCTTCTTTGTCTGCTTTGCATGTCACTTACAGCAGGAAACCTGCGCCGGCTGCGGCCGTGATGGCCCAGTTCAGGGGACGGCCGACGAGGGCTGAGGGAGCCATGATACCGAAGCGAGGCCAGATAGGATTGAGGAAATGGAAGATGAGATGAGGAAATAACTCCTGAGATGCGAATCCCTCGGGTTACCTAGTCTAGACTAGTTCTAATTCTGACAAACAAAAGACAAAAATACCCGTGGAACAAAAAAAAAAAAAGCCTAGAAGACTGAAGCCCATTAACAGCACCACCAAGGACCAGACGGGTTTTGATCGAGGCAGCTACACAAAACAAACCACAAGTCACCAGTCTTATATATACACACATCACCAGATGGGCATCGGTTACGAATCCACAGAAGAATCCTTGCAACAATTAGTTTCTCCTCCCCTCGTGTATGATGGGCAAAACGAGGAGGGGCGAGCAACCAAGTTCACGTTTTCCGCATATGTCATCGCTCTCCACAGCAAACCACTGGCGGCCACACCCCCCCTCTCCCAAATTTCCCGGTAAAATGTCGCGGAGACCCCAGGTCGTTGCGGGCGGGCGGGGGGTTTGTGTGGGACCGCAGCACTTGCACCTTCATTGCTCTTGCCGTGCGACGAGAATGCGGCAAATGGTTCCGCATTGGGCGTTTAGTACAGACATGGATGGGATTGGGGAATCTCTAGTAAATTTTTTTTTTTTTTTTCATTTCATAGGGCTCCTTGGCGTATGCAGAGCCACGCAACAGAAGAGGCCGGAGAGAGGGAGAGAGAAAGAGAAAGACAGGTAGCCATAGAAGGGAGGGCCCGTTGATCTGAGCTCAATGTAAAAAGATGAGACAAAGAACTTCCCGGTCTAGAGAAAACAAACGCCCTTGGATAGTACGGCTGACAGTAGATGGGAGATGGGAGATGGGATGCGGAGATACTGGATGGTCGATTCATTTCTCCAAGTGCATACAAAGTCGTGGTGGTTGGATTGTACTCGGGCCCTGATCGGCCAGACCGCCGAGAGAGGAGACTGATGGTACGAGTCAGTAGCATACTTCACTGATCCCTGCAAGGGCAAGACTCGAGTCGACAGAAGAGGGACACGCAGCCGCATCTCCAACTTGTGGTACGATTAGAATCCCAGTCCGACATGTGTTTTTTTTTTCTTCCTTCCCTTCCTTTTTAAATAAGTAGCAACATGCACGCATCATGCCGACCGATATTAAATCGTTACAAATATCATAACCTGACCATGCCAACACCCACCGAAAAAAAAGGGGCCCGCCATAATAGGATGTCACGTTCTTACGTGAACGAAAAGAGAGAGTAAACAAAAAAAAAAAAAAAAAAGCATGTGTTTGCCAACTTCTCCGCCACATACCCGACGGCTAGTTTAGTTGCTTTACTCGGGTCCACCCCACCACTCCCGAAGATCGTCGGCCCTCCATCTCGTCGCCCAGCCGCTCTCCGTCTCGATCCGCGCCAAAAGGTCCAATATCACACGGTGCTCCTCGGGACTGCTCAAGCACCTCCCTGCTATCCATATGGGCTGCAGGCTGTTGGTCCAGCACCCGTGATGCGTGTTGGACAGCGAGATGCCAATGATGCGCCTCGCGTGCCAGAGCAAAGAGCGGCTGTTGGGCGGCAGTCGGGCCCGGGGCGGCCGGTACTGCAGCAGAAGCAATGCCGCCGTGTGGTACACCTGGTTGCCTGAGATGGCGGCCGGGTTGCTAAATAGTAACGTCGGGAAGGTGGTGTCGCCCCTGCCGACCGAGAAGACGGGCTCCATCTCTTTGGGTCGTCGCTCGTACCAATTTTCTACCGCCCTGGCCAGCTCTTCCCATCTCTCGGCCACGCTGGGGCTCCCCGAGTCCACGGGCAGATGGCAACCCGTGCCAGGCCGACCACGAGGCCCCGTGGACTCTGCTGGAGGGGCAGAACCGTGGAGCAGCTCAACGACGTGCGCCGCGAGGAAGACGATCTGATTTGCATACACATCGCACGACGTGTGCGCTTGAAACATGGACAGAGCAGCAGGAAGAGATGACTCGGAAGTCCAGACTCGTGCTGGTATAAGGGTCTTGGTGGACGATATCAAACCTCCGGCCAAGTCCATGCGGGCGAAACACCAGAACAGAGCTTGGTCAACCCCTCCAGAGAATCCGTGAATGGGCACGGCCTGCAGGAGCGTTGCGCAGCCGTCCAGGTGCCTTTGCCAGGCCTTGGGTGAAGAGCTCAGCATCTCCAGGACGCACAGCAGGACGCAGGACGCGATGACTGCCGTGCTACGAGTTGCGAGCTGAGGGAGAAGGTGATGAATGGCTTGTTGGTATAATGCAAGGCTACTCGGAATGGCAAGACCCTGCGGCCCTCTTTGCCTCTCCATTTGCCGAGCTGAGACTGCCATGATAGAGTATTTGAGGTGAAGATGCGAGCTGGCCATCTTGGACAGGCTGAGTCGAAAGTGTTCTTGACAGTCAAATTTATCGAGCTGAACACCAGACGCCGCGTTAGCGGCCACTTGAACATTTTTGTCTGCCGGTAAATGTGCAGGTTTGACACCAAGAAAAGCACACAAAACGACATGGGTGGAAAAA
>NC_043740.1:2382408-2477505 GCF_004337985.1 Pyricularia pennisetigena
AAAAAAAAAAAAGGCAGTTAAACCGCATTAGACACATTCAAGTTCATTACTTACCCATGGGCACACCTCATCGATCCAGTTTTTCCAGAGTAGGTACTCCTCATCGGGTTTGAGGATCAAGGTGCTCCCATCTCCTTGATCAAGCGCATCAGCTTGCATACTTGGTTGGATGCCCACATTATCCTCGCAGTTGGGGGAAGGGGTGCTAGGCCTAGATAAGCTTTCCTGGATGAGGTGGTCCCTCAGAGTAGTGTGCAAGCCAAAGTACGTTGGGCCGGGCAGCAGGCTGCCGTCGCTGTTTAGAATGTAACCATAATCCGACAGAAATTCGCCGACGGGAGCTGGGGAAGCCTCAGTTGTGACGACGGAAACAGTATCCACAGGTTTGGCAGGCGGCACGGACACGGGACTCACGTGCAAACTTGGACGGGCTTCGTGAGGGAGGAGTGCCGGTGCCGGTGCCTGATCGCGCAGAGACAGCAGGTTGGCCGCTGCGAATGCGTGTTCTGCTGCCAGCGGTGGCGAATGCGGGCTGTGGTAGCTCGAGGCAAGCTCAAGGCTGTCTGCAGCAGAAGGCGTGTGAGTGGGAGCCTCTGATGATAGGCTTGTCTCCTTTGAGCCTCTGCGGTTTTGAGCGGCGCCTATCGGAGATTCCAGCGGCGACTTTTCGACCAGGTCCCCCAGAGAGGCTGGTGGTGGTTCGCGCGTCGCATCCACACGCCCTTCCACGGGGAGTGAAGGGCTGTGACGTTTTGCCGAGGACGAATTGGGATTGCCGGATGTGTTTCGTAGGTGCCCGGACCTTGCTGGCTTCTCTTCTGGCCCCGCATATTCGTAAACGATGGCCTTAGTCAGGTCGACAATCTCGAACTGACCAGAACACGACGGGGGAAGCAGCGGACTCGGACTCTGTAAGCTCTGCTCAGAGGAGGATGGCCCAACCCAGGTCAATGGGTTCACGGGGCGAAAGCCAACACGAACGCCCCATTTGCACTCTTCGTTGACTCTGCTGCACCTGGAGCAGGAAGGTTTGTTTTCATCGCCTGTAGTGACGAGTTCAGCATTGGGGGCGCCGGCGGGAAATGGAGAGTTTTATGTCGAAAAAGTAGTGTAAACGCAGAGGAGGATGAACAGGGGATTAGGGAAACATACATTTTCTTTTCTTGCGTCGGCAGTTCAAGCAACCCGATCGTGTCCGTTTCTTCTTGGCGGTTGCCGTTTGTTCTTCAGGATTTGTTGCTGACAATTCTTGTTGCATCATGTCCAACGTTGGAGGCTAGCTACAACAGGCGCGGCAGACGAAGCTGCAACGACCATTTTGGCTTGGCCGAGGGGGTGCGCGACTGAACAAGTTTTTGAGAGTAAAATATGAGCCCAAATCGAAACTAATTGGACTAATGGAATCAATCGTGAGTCTGTCAAAAACGAGACCATTAGATAGAAAAAGAAAAAAAAAAAAAAAAAAAAACTTGGTCCTGTATTTGAGGGCAGCAACAATCAATGCCGCCTACCAAGGTGCCCAAGCCCAAATACTTGCATCGATTAGGTGGTATGTTAGGCACCTAAATCTACCAGTAAGGATAGGAAGGATTTGCTTGTTGCTTTGCTGGTTTTAGTGGGGGTGCCGTACTAGCAAAATCCCAGCTTAGGCTGCATTCGCTTAAATGTGGGCGGTCAAGGCGCCCGCCCGCCCCCCCATACTGCGACAAGCAGTGGAGGTCTTAAAAGTGGCATGCTTGAGTGAATGCCAAAGAATGAAGAATCCGGTTGATGTAACATCGACATCATCCCGTAAATCAAATAAATTTAGATTAGTTCGATCAGGTAGGCTGTCCGTTAACGGCGACTAGGCTGACGCACAATGCCCCCCATCCACACGCAGGTCACTGCCCGTCATGAACGAGCTGCCATCCGCCAGCAAGAACACAGCGGGACTCATGAAATCCTCGGGCGTTCCCAACCTTCCCAGAAGCGCACCTGCCATCCACGTCTTTTCCAAGGAAGGCTCTGCTGCCAACAATTCGTCCGTCATGGCAGTTCGGATGTACTAAATGATGGGATGCGATCGGATGAGTGAGTGTGAGTCGTCAAATCAACAAACGGCTTTCCTAAAGCAGGGTTGCCCTAAACAAACACGTCCGAGCCACACCCACAAAACGGAAACTAGACTAGACCAAGGCAGACTGATCGACAAACTCACCCCGGGAGATAACGAGTTAACCCTGATGCCGTGCTTTCCCCATTCCTGGGCCAGCGATCTGCACATCTGCTGGACCGCCGCCTTGCTGCTGTTGTAGGCCGTGCACGTGAGCCCGCGGTTGGCAATCTCGCCGCTCATGCTGCCGATCAGCACGATGCTGCCCCTGATGCCGCGCCGGACCATGACCCGCGCCGCGTACTTGGCCGTGATGAACACCCCAGTCACGTTGACTCGGAGGATCCGCTCAAAATCCGCCGCCGGGTAGTCGAGCGCCGGCGTCTTTTGTTGTATCCCCGCGCACGCCACGCAGCCTGCGAGCTCGGCGCCCCGGCCTGCCGCCTCCTCCGCGATGCCGTCGATCGCCTTTTCCATCTCGGCCTCGGACGTCACGTCGCACTGGTGGTATGAGCAGGCCAGCGGACCGCCCGGTGCCGAAGCTGCCGTCTTCTGCAGCGCTTCCCACTCGGCCGCCGCGGGCTCTGGGAGGATGTCGAGACAGGCGACGTGCCCGCCGGCTTCGACGACGGCCAGCGCGAGTGTGATGCCAAGGCCTCGTCCGCCGCCCGTGATGGCGACGGTTTTGCCGGCGAGGCTGAATCGGGATGTGGAGGACATTTCCGGAGGAGGTAGTAGCGAGGGTGTGCTTGATCGAAGGTTTTTGAAGACGGAGACCGGAGAGGAGAAAAGGCGTCAGAGAAAGAAGGTAAGTGCTAACATGCTGAGGATTATCGTCTAGATCCATCTAGTTCCTGGCGCATCGTGATCAAAGATCTTTGAGGGCTCTTTGTGCCCTCATATCCGAGTGACTGTGTCAGTTTAGGCAACCTTAAGCGCTCCAAACGTGTATCCACATGCGCTTAGGAGGTACAGCTGAAGAAAAAGGCGGGTATTTTGTCTACACCTGGCAACGTTTATAAGCGGTTGCTTGAACTCTATCTAATAACTCGCTTATCTTCTCGTCAATATCAGATTTAACTTTTGAGAAGGTACTCTGGCTTTATCTTTTTGTTTCTTTCTTTTTCAAATTCATTCTTCAATTCGAGAATGATAACATCGAGTGCATCCTATATGATTGGATGGCCGCCATAACCCTGCGCATGCGACTAGTCCATTGGCCCAATTAGGGCATTATAAGCGCACCATCCATGTTTTGGTACAGCACCCTTCATGCATCAGACCCTACTTCCAAGACAGGCAAGTTGGTGCGCCTCGGAGAGCAGGCCGCACCTACTTGAAACCACTTCTCTGTGCTTCCACGGCTGGCGCGTTGGGGAGGTCACAGTGTCACAGTGACTATGGGACCCTGATTCTTCCGCATCGATTATTTAGCAGGTATTACACACAACAGTAAAAAAAATAATATTAGGTGGTGATTTTATCTGACATGGCAACCATCTCAGCCCTCTCTGCCCCTCAATCAGTAATCAGGGTTGCCCAACGGCCGTCCTCATTCATAGAGTGCTTCAGTTGTGTATTGTTCTTCTCACCTTCGATAATATTTCCCATTGCCCTGTCTACATGATAGTAACCTAGTTAACTATCTACTACCTGCCTGCATACATGTGTTTGTGTTTATGATAAATAATACCTTTTTTCTCCCTCATACCAGCTAATTGCGTACTCATAATGAATAACACGGTCTGCAATGTGTATAGAAACTTTTTGCGTTGGGGTAAAGCGTCATGCTTGAAATCCAATACCTGACCAAGCAAACTCTGGTCTGGTATATTTCTTGATCCAATTGCCGGGCGGGAGTACGACAGAGACCAACACATGAAATAGCTCTGAACAAAGAGCAGGACCCTCAATCCGCTTTTTCAACTGGAGAATCTGGGGTAAAATATACCAAGGTGCGGAGTGAACACGGCAACTACAGCAATTCATCAGGTTCCTAGCCTCTACTCTATACTGGGACCAAGTCAAGACCAAACTCTGAAGAACCACCCACACACCTACCAATATAGGAAATCTCCACCCCCGCATCCTGTCATCATAATTGTCCCTCCCCGCCCCTTGGCAGGAACAAGAAGCTGTTCGTCTTGGCCTTTGAGCCCAACGTCACTTTAAAAATATCTTGCAACCCATGGTATGATGAATACTACGTTACCATGGTTTGCGTCGAGTTGCGTCGACTCCTGACCTCGGGATTCTTGGTCTGACTATCTTGTCCAACTTTTGGGTTTAAATGTTGTAGCTCAGCTCCCTCTCCCTCCAGCCTGGCATGCGTACTTGATCCTAGTCTAGTCTAGACCACAACAACAATGCGCCGACCAGCTATCTTGTGCTGCCATCTTTGGCTGCTAATGACCTCGATGACGTCTGCATCGGTGCTCAAGATGCAATCTGACGCGAGAGTACAGAACGTCGCCTCCCAGCCGCCAGCCCCTTACCTGCGCACACCCACCGAGAGGCAACTGAGCTGGCACCGGCTCGAGTACTACGCTTTTGCGCACTTTGGCCCAAACACCTTCACCGGCGAGGAGTGGGGGAGAAGCCAGCAGCCGCCGGATGTTTTCGCCCCGACGTCGCTCGACACGGACCAGTGGGCCGAGACGTTCAAGCGCGCCGGCATGGCCGGCATGATCCTGACCGCCAAGCACCACGACGGCATGGCGCTGTGGAACACGTCGTCGACCGCTTACAAGATCGCCAATGGCAAGTGGGCCAAGGACCGCGGGGCAAAGGGGCTGGACGCCGACGTGGTGCGCATGGCAGCCTCGTCGGCGAAAAGGCACGGCCTCAAGTTCGGCGTCTACCTCTCCCCCTGGGACATGCACCGCGACCCGGCCATGCCCAAGCCCGCGCTGACGGGGACCATCTTTGAAGAGCCGCAGATCTTTGGTGACGCCAGCCCCGGCGACTACAACGAGCTGTACGTGCAGCAGCTGACGGAGCTCGTCGACATGAAACTGGAGGACGGCTCGAGCGTCGAGCTGTTCGAGGTCTGGCTGGACGGAGCTAGCGGATCCGCAACGGTACAGACCTTCGACTGGACGAGGTACCGGGACGTGATCCGGAAGCACCAGCCGGGCGCCACCATGTGGGGCCACCAGGGCCCAGACGCCCGCTGGGTCGGCAACGAGGACGGCCGCTCCGTCCCGACCAACTGGCACACCATCAGCCGGACGCAGGACCAGGAGCGCTACGGCGAGCGGGAGCTCGAGGTCGGCGTGCGCGACGGCCTGTACTGGACGCCGGCGGAGGCGGACGCGCGGATACGTACCGGTTGGTTTTGGCACGCAGAGGAGAAGCCCAAAACCGCAAAGGAGCTGATGGATATGTACATGGCCTCGGTCGGGCGGAGCGTCAACCTGCTGCTCAACGTAGGGCCCGACAATACAGGGCGCATCCCGCAGGCAGATGTCGATGCCCTGATGCAGTTCAAGGGGCTGCGGGATGGGTTCTTGGGCAAGAAGCTCCTCCGGCCGGAGCTTGGTGTGAGCGCGAGCAGTGTCCGGGCCGGGAACAATGCGCAGTTTGGCCCGGGTAACGTCCTGGACGAGAACCGGGACACTTACTGGACCATGGAGGATGGCCAGACTACCGGATCGGTCGAGGTTGATATGGGTGGCACAGCAACCATCGAGGCTGTCGCAGTCCAGGAGCACATCCCCTTGGGTCAACGTGTCGGCGGGTATGCGTTTGAGGTTTTGGCCGACGGTGCCTGGAAGGAGGTTGTGAGCGGCACCTCGGTTGGCTACGGGCGGATCGACCGGCTGAACACGACGGTGACCGGGACACGACTGCGGCTCCGTGTCACGCAGGCGAACGCCGTCCCTCTGATACAGGGAATCCAGGCCTTCGGAACAAGAGTATCGTAGCCGTAGAGATTGTGTCAAGCTACCGAGTAGGTACGCAAGGATATATACAAGGCCACGTACCGGAGCAAGATGATGATTCCGCCAGCTGTTTAGTAAAAGCTGCTGAATTCCATCAGAGGAACCCGTCTTTCAGCAGCGTATGTGAATTTCTTTTTTAATTTGATTCGTCATCCTGTACTTGATCAGACTAGGCTGCGTGACGTATCTATTCATGCTGCTTGGAACAAAGAAACAGTTTGTGTAACAAGCTTGGCGCAAATATGCAAACGCAACAACTGGTGAAACCCCCAATAAAAAATAAATAAATAAAAAAGAAACTCCAAAACCATGCCAAACCAAAACCTGATTTCCTTCAAAGCCATACTCATCATAGCGTCATCCCGCCCACCAAGAATTAATTACATATGCCAGAATCGGTCATAAACGAGACATGAATCAGTAGTATCAACTCCTTCCCTCATCCCAGTCGGCCCATCTCCTTATTATTTGATCCACCTCCTCGACCCCCTTGCGCGAAGCCTCGACCTCGAACCACTCGCGGTGCTCGCGGCCGCAGCTGTCGCATTTTTCCCGATCGGCCACGCGGAGGCCCAACCCCTGCAGTTCAATGTGCACCAGCCGTTCGACCTTGTGGCTGTGCGGGACCTTGCGCGGGACGAGGGACGCCGACGACCGGGCGGAGCTGGGGCTCGCGCCGGGCGAGGACGACGGGATGTACGGATAGTACCGGATCAGCGACAGGTCGTAGCCGCACTGCCGCGTCCACTCGTTGAGCCTGCGCTGCACGTTGGTCGCCCGTCCGATCTTGAGCAGGATCGTCTTCTTCTCCTTCTTGCCGTTCGCCTTGGCATCTCCCGTTGCCGATGCAAACGAGGCAAGCACGTCGCTCGGCCGTCTGGAGCGTGCGCCAGGTCTTGGAGGCGGTGCCAAAAGGGACCGCGCGGCGTCGACCGGTGGACTGGCATCGTCGCCCGTCGGCGTCAGCCAGAACATGTAAATGTATCCAGGGTCGTCTTGTTCGGAAACGGGCTTTGCGAGCTCGGCTAGCAGACGTGAAGCAACCTCGGGCGACGCCGTAGGCGGGATCAGGGACATGAACTGCGCGGTCTGGGAGGTCGCCGAGGCTGATGATGAGTGCCGCGGCCGCCGCGGGCCACTTGACGGTGTGCCGGGCAGGCTAGACCTGGAGGGTCGAGAGGAGTGGCTCGAGGTGAGATGTTGATTGGACTGCCTCCCCGGCCTCGTCGGGGTTGTTGCGCCTTGATTCATCGCCGGCGCAGACTGGAGCGGCCTCGGTTTTGGTCTTGGCGGAGGGTCATCAGACACCTCTGTGATTGGAATCGTGAGGCAGCAGCAAAGCGACAAGCTCTGGGTTTTGGGTTTCGGCCGGGTCATCTTCTTCTTCTTCTCGTCCCAACTGCTCGCCGCCGACGAACCATCGGCCGCTGCAGGCCGCTTGGAGGGCTTCTGCGTCACGTCGAGCAGCCCAAGTCGGTCCGCCAGCGTGTCGATGCTGGTGCGCTCTTCGAGTATCGGTGTGTGAGAAGCCCTCGGGCCGGGACTCGAGTGGGCCGACATGCTCGCCTGCTCCTTGTGCTGCCAGCAGTACAGAGACTCGTCGCTCGGGTCGTCGACGCGAAGGTTGCCCCGCCGGCGCCGAGGCGGGGTCGAGGGCGCGGACGACCCATCCGAGTTTGCCGCCAACGAGCGGCGGCACGCTCGGCCGCTGGACGTTATGCCACGGCAGGTTGTTGAAGGGTTCTTGGAATCATTGCGGGCGAGGAGCGACTCGGGCGTGTTGGGGATGAACGGCATCGCAAGCAGGATTTGTAGCTTGGACCAAAGCCAATCAGTGGCTAGAAACCAAAAAAAAAGCGCGATACAAATTTGGATTGAACCCGATATAGTCAAGACGGAATCAAAGCGCAGAAAGAAATTGTGAGAATATTTATTTTATTTGAAATAAAAAAGGGACCCCCACGATATACCCAACATACAAGAAAGAAATCAATAAACCGCAGTGACGCGCCCATAGTCTGGGCAGTGAAATCAACGTCAATTCCATGCTGAGGCTAGAAGCGGTGGGCGGCCTGCCTGCTTGGCCTCGACCAAGCCTCTGTCCCGAAAGGACCCCATCCAACCCTTTTCAGGCCTCCGCGACAATTGTCTTGGTGCGGCACGCCAACCCGACAGAATTAAGGAGGTTGGTGTGGCTGTGCTGTGGCTTTTGAAGGCTCAGTCGGATACAAGAAGGCGCGAAATCACGTGACCATACAGTGACGTCAGGTCGGCTAGTACACACAGCGGTGCCAACCTGGTCCAATGATAGGACGCCGTGCTTCATTGAAGATTTAATTTTTTGCTGCGGCTGCATGTTGAAATAACCCTTTTTTTTTTCCAACCCTCTCATTCTCTAGCGCAGGTGCCTGCCTATCACGCCATCGGGTCAATTGCGTCAACCCCCACTTTAGCCGTCAAGTCAAGGATACATCCTGACAGCAGTTATGGACAAGACCGACGGATCTTTGGGGCTATCTGTGTTCTTTTGTGGTTCTCGGCGTATTTAGCGAATCTTCGCGGATCTGAGGCGCGAAAAGCTTGAGCAATCTTGACGCTTCTTGGCCAGGCTTGGCTTTTACTCAACAGCCGCCACCTTGCCTCCCTCAATATGGCCTGGCCTTTCGTATCCCGGAGCTAATTCTCCTAAAAAAAATCGTTCCCGGGAAAAAAAAGAAGTGTTGACTGCTTAACTGCACTCCACGGCGCTAATTCAAAGTTCCATTGGCGCCATCGCAAGGCGTGATATGTTGGAAGCGCAACCATTGGGCCATAATAATCTAAATAAGACATCAGCGCAACCAGATAACGCGGGATGAAATACCATGTCAATCATGTCCAAGTAAGTATAAGGTACATGGTAAGCTGCATGTGAAATGGGGCAAAAAATGACATGGAGTATGCCCTTAATTCCCTCAGAAGGGTAGAAATCTGGGCTAGGTCCCTGGCTCTCGCCCTGTTCGGATGTCAGGATAGCCATCCCATTCATCAGTTCAACAACGGAGATATTTATTTCTCTTGCGCCACCCCAGCGCGCAACCTTTAAAACTATATCCCGGCCTGTCGCAAGTTCGTTCCTCTCTGGTTGCATTTTTGTTCCCTGGCCTATCCTGAACCTAGACTAGAGCAACTGTCGTGAACCGATGCGCATTCATTCCTGCCGCTGTCTTGTGCCGCGAGCTCACGATTAAGCTCGGAAAGACCGCCCCGACTGCGTTGCTCAGGGTCAAATCAACCCTGCGTCAAGCTGCCGTCTCACCTCTCACCTCTTCCCCTAGCACCTTTTGCACCATCTGCCACCGACATTGCAGCATATTCAACAATAGTGCTGCCCAAGCAGGGGCCAGTGATTCAAGTTAGCTGTGGTAGCAGGTAATTAGTTACCATTTTTTTTTCTCGTTCTCCATTGATAGCAATGTGATGGGTTTCCACGGATTTTGATTTTCAAATCCAACCTCCCGCTGGCATCTTGTCGGCTATTTCCTTTCTCAACGCTCTTTTGCTTCACTGCAAGGCAGCACATTTGTTCCTGACCACCCGAGATGCTTCCGTAGAAATTATTTCGACGAGTCTGCCGCTAGAACCCCGCCCTGGATTTTCTTGAAGCTGCCTTTTATCTCCAGTAAATCAGCCTAGATTCCAGGACCAGCCATGTCCAAAGAAAGCAATCGGGACGTATCACCCGACGGGCTCGACCCTTCACCTCCGTATCTCGGACAGAACGGAGGTAACGGGATTGCACTTCGGACACCACTGCGAGACTTTCGGCAATGGTTCGGCGGACCGGGAGTGACCATCGGCCCTCGCATCACTTCATTTGTTGTGCCTTCGGTCGAATCCGACTCTGAAGCCAGCTCTGAGCTTGTCCAAAAGCAGATCGACAGCGAGGCAAATGCGGGCATCCAGTATCGCACATGCAGCTGGCAAAAGGTTAGCGGCCTACTTGGTGGGCCTTTTTGCTCAACCATTGCTAACCGCTCATCACTGCAAATGCTGACGCCTTTCCTTCTATCTGCAGACGGCAGCCTTGCTTTTTTCCGAGTATATCTGCCTGGCCATCATGAGCTTTCCTTGGTCATACAGCGTACTTGGACTTGTGCCTGGGTGTGTTGATCTGAGATTAGATATCTAAGCAAGGCTCGGAAATCAATGGCTTTAGCTGACCACCTATCCCGTTGTTACAGCCTCATCTTCACTGTGTTTGTCGCACTTATAGTGCTATACACGTGAGTCGGAAACCATCCATACAAGACAAACTCGCCAAAAACGCGGCCGTCGCTAACATCTAGCAGATCACTGGTTCTTTGGGAGTTTTGCCTACGCCACCCCGAAGTTCGCGATGTTTGCGACATCGGACAGATGCTTTTCTGGGGCAAGAAATGGGCCTGGTATGCCACGGCCGTCATGTTTCTGCTCAACAACACGGTAAGCCATGTTAAAATCTCCAAGCAAATAGACGAGTTCAACTAACTCTAATGCATGCTTAGTTCATCCAAGTATGTTCCTGCACTCTTTCAGATCGTCTCAATTCCGTCTGCATGCGCCAGATGCAGTAACACTAACCTCTAAACCAGGGCCTTCACGTACTAGTGGGAGCAAAATATATCAATACGATGACGGGTAGAAGTGATTCAGTTCAGTGCCAGACCGTTAGTTTTGGCATCATCGTTGCCATTGTCTGTTGGCTGTGTTCCCTCCCTCGAACCTTTAGCATGTTGAGTAAGCTCGGGACGGCATCGGCTGCTTTTACCTTTATCTCGGTTCTCCTGGCTACCATCTTTGCCGGCATCCAAGGAGACCCAGCGGGATTCGATCCGAGAGACTCGTATACTACCTCGGCAGGGGTGGCCAAGGTTGGCGGAAATCCAATCGTCACGGCCTTCCCGACAGCCAGCACCACGTTCGTCATGGCTACTACTGCCTTCCTTAATATCAGCTACACGTTCATTGGCCAGATAACGCTGCCAAGCTTTATTGCTGAGATGAAGGACCCTAGGTATGGGAAATGATAGTTACAGTTCAACACGAGCTGTACAGAAACTGTTGCTGACACGGAACTCAGAGACTTTCCCAAAGCCCTCTGGGCCTGCACCATCGCCGAGATCTTTGTCTTTAGCATCGTTGGTTCCATCATTTACGCCTATACGGGTAATCAGTACATGACAGCGCCAGCCTTTGGTTCGCTCCATGATGTCTACAAAAAGGTTTCGTTTTCCTTCATGATACCTACAATCATCTTCCTGGGAGTCTTGTACGCCTCGGTCTCGGCACGCTTCATCTTTTTCAGGTTATTCGATGGCTCGAGGCACAAGAGCGAACACACTGTGGTGGGCTGGTCCGCCTGGGCTGCGATTCTTTGTGAGTGATCCATCTCGAGCACGCTTGACGACTGCCACGAAAAGAGTGTCTGCTATGCTAACACCGCTCAAGTCACAACCTGGATTCTTGCCTTTATCGTCGCCGAGGTCATCCCTTTTTTCTCTGATCGTAAGTTTTCCAAGTTTTTCTTTTATGACAGATCTCGCAAAGTGATAGGGCTGTCTTTGCTTACAAGTTTGTGATAGTCCTCTCCCTCATGTCATCGCTGTTCGATAGCTTCTTCGGCTTCATATTCTGGGGTGTCGCCTACTTTCGCATGCGCCGTGCCGACCGTCGCAAAAATCCCGAGGAGCCACAGACAGCCACGGGAATGGCTCTCAGTGCGCTCAATGTCTTCATCATCCTCATTGGCGTATTCTTCCTCACCGTTGGCACCTATGCCACAGTACAAAGCATTATCGATTCGTTCCATTTAGGCGCTGTTGGGACCGTATTCACATGTGCGAGTAACGCTCTTTGATCATGATTTGGAGTTCATTTGGCTGGCTTGGTATCTTGCACGGGAGGAAGTGTCGGATATGCGTACAAGGCAAACTTTTTGTTATACCCCGCCGTGAGGCGTTTACATATCTCATTCGCCTGGTAGTAGCTCGGGCCAAGGTCTCTCTGTTGCCACGCGAACCCAAGAAATTCCAACGTCACATCCCGATCAAGCTCTGAGCGATATCTCTTTGCTGTCATTGCTTATTAAGCGGTTATCATTTGCCATCCTCTGCACAAGAAGTACCGATTAGTCCCACGCAATGCAGCACACCAACCAGCTTAGTTTGATCTTGTCAGTCTCAAGCGATTGTTACTCGACAAGTCCGTCGCCCGCGCTGCCGGACTCGTCTGACCACTTGCTCGCCCTCACCCAGTTCGGTTGGAAATCGGTCGAGCCTCCGACTTGTGATTTTGATGCCCGCCGCCCCGAACTGTAGAGAAGGCGCTTCGTCTGACGTCTCGGGCTGATCTGATGTTAGGTCGCATTCTCGATTGGGAACCCTCGTCAAGCAGTCGATTCTGCTAAGTAGCAGTTACGTTTTGCCTCTACAGTCCGCGTCCGCTCAGGATGATCCGTAGCTGTAAAATAAATGCAAATGACGGGGACAAATTACATGCCAAAGTGCCTCGATTTTAGATAGATGGATGAGCATCTAGGTAAAGTAGGAAAGTAGGCGAGTAGGTAGACAGGTGGGTAAATCGAGGCAGCCAAGTAAATGGCTTGTGTCTATGTCGGGTGGTCTCCAGCGTGACTGCCAAGTATAGGAACTGAATGTTTGACAAGGTAGCAGCCCCTTTAAATTTTCTGAATCAGGCCTACCGAGACTTCGAATATAAAATATCCAGTTAGTTCGTTGCTAAGAGCGATACATTTTCAGGCGCTATCATCCAAAAATTTAGACCGCCCCAGCTTCAGCTTCACCATCCCGGCGCCCTTCGATGCGTGCTGCCAGGCACAGCTTTCCACTGCGGAGCACGCGATGGATCTGACCACGTCTGCTTCTCTGCGCCCTCTGGTCTAGCCCATGGCTCATAGCTGTGATCTGGGGCCGTGATGCTAGGGGTTTCCAGCGTGACAAGCTCGGAGAACTCGAGCCCTGACTTCACCACAACGACGCCCTCGCCGTTTGCAAAGACGAAATCTGGACTGGCGCCGTGGCTTCTACCTAGCGGCGTCTGCTTGTTTGGCGTCACCATTGCACACTGCAGCTCGCCCTGGCAGGCGCGCCACTCGGGCAGGGCAAAAAAGTGCCGCCGGGCCCTCAGGACACCATGGTCTTGTTCCGCTGTCGTTTTCGAAAGACTTGCCGTACTGGAGGAGCTCATTGTGAAGGATTCATCATTGACTAGGGTCCGAGACGAAAAGTTTGACTCCCGCCGTGATAGGGTCGCCGATCGATATGCTTGTAACGGCACATATATGTCTGGTTGTGCACTACCGAGCTCGATGCTACAAACCCATAGGTTTGTATCTAGAAACACCAAGGTAGTTTGGTTGAAAAAGCCTAAGATGTCAAGCACCATAGGCCCTACTTTTGTAAGCCGCCTGTTCACAGCTGGGCTCGCCAGGCCTTTGTGGGACGGATCCAGAGAGCTAGGTAGCCAAACATAGATTTGCTGAGGTTCTCCTGGTGCGCGGCGTAGGAGCTCCAACGAAACCCCCGGCCCATTGTGGTATGAAACTTTACTGTGCATTCCCCGGGACGATGGAGTTGCCGGCGGGGCGCGAGCCGTACATACCACAGATGAACTATCTGCGTCCGGACTTTCATCAACTTTTAAATCCAACTTTATGCCTGATGAGCTGTCACTGGCACTCAGATTGTCGAAAGTTTCCCATGAAAGTATGTGTGCCACGTCCCCAATGACCACCACAAACCATGAATCGTTTTCGGGATGCTGGAACTCAGAACGGGCTACGCCTGGCATAGCTGTTGCATCTCCATATTGAGATTGTGGCTTTATCGCTACAAGCCTGCCAGATGGCAGTTCCCAGAGTTCGTCATGTTCATACCCGCGCACATAGAGACGATCTGCAGCAGGGTTTGCCAAGAGCTGGTGTACCGGAGTACCCGCACGGCCTTTTGTGAGCAAGGAAGCTGACAAGTTCTTGTTGCTCAAAGATTCCGTCTTTATTCGCGGGTCGCCATGAGCGGAGGTGATAAGGAAGTCTTCATCACTCCTGGAGGCTTTTTCGGCATTAGAAATCTGAAAAATCAAGATAGAAGTTGCCATCTGGGCCGTAATTAGGAGAGAAGTACATGGCGACTCTGCGAGTATCAATGCCGTTATTGGCCCCGTAGTCTGGTATAAAACCTTGGATATGGTTGCATCATCGACTGAGAAAGCAATTATTTTCCCGTCTTGCGTACCCGCAATGACGATACTTGCGTGGCCTCGAATGGTAGCAAAAGGTGTAGATATCTCTGCACTCGAAAATACTGCTGGCGCCTTGTCGCGCCAATATGTTTTACCTGCCCCCAATTCAGAAGCCCTGTTGCAAGATACTGCAGTGGCGTCCCGTCTGCTCCCCAGCTCGTCATCTTTGCGAACAAGCGTCGCAGGTGCCCAAACCCGGCACTGCATACGGCGCGTTTCGAGGATTTGGAGTCCATCAGAGTTAAAGACCGTCGCCAGTATGGCGTCTCGGACAGTGTCAATATAATACAAGATGCGGAGCGCATGTTTATCAGCCGAGTCCACGTGGAACTCGAAAACGCAAATACTGCCGTCGTTGCCACCGGTGACTAAGCGACGCCCATCCAGAGAACAGGACATGCTTGCAGCACATAAGTTGAATTGTGTAGATTCCAGCGCCATGGAGTCGTAGTTGTACAAGTGTAAGTCCCCGTAATCAGTGTTGACAAGTAGAACAGGAATATCCGGATTTTGGTTGAAAGCCATTCGCCGAGGGTTTTTAATTAACGGCAGGCGGTCCAGAAGCTCCAGTTGAAGCGCATCGATAATAACAATAGATTCGCGGTATGTGGGATATCCAATAGCAAGCAGAATTTCGAATTTGGTGGTTAAGAAGGCGGCGCAGACTGGAGGCATCCTGGGAATTTGTTGCAACAATCCGTCAGCTCCAGGGGTGAGCCAGCAAACCGATAGATGGTCGTTTGTCTCGAGGTCCCTAAAACAGGTTTTAGTCAGATCATATGTTATAGGTAGAGTATATAGTAAACACTCGTAGCGTGAATAAGTGTACTCGGGGGAAAAAATAGAAAAAAAGAAAAAGACTTATACCCATCACCGTAGGACAAGAGACATACCAAGTGATGATGTGACTGGATTTTGTCGCTACGATGATTTCTCCGGGATCCAGAAAATTGATGGCAAGTGCTGCTCCTGGAAGTGGCAATAAATGCAATTGGATGCCCGATTTCATGTCCCAGACGATGATAAGCTCCTTACCACTAGAAACCAGATATCGGTCCTCTGGGCCCATTTCAAGCTGTTGTAGCTTTTCGGGGTGGGTCAGCTCATCAACACGCTTAGCTGAGGTTGTATCAAAGACACTGATATGGCCATTCAAAAATCCAACGGCGAAAAATTGTTCACCGTGAACCACTGCTATAGCGTCTTTCTCCTGTTGACCTTCAAAGTCAATAATAGAGATGCGATCGTCCCAAGTAGTTGAGGAGAGACCCTTGACTTTCAGTGACGGGAATCTCGGCCCCCCTGCGCCAAAGGCTTGAATTGCAGACTCCAGCGGGCAGAGTGGCGGTATGATTGTATGTATCGAGGAAGGGCAGCTAAGAAGCTGGGACCCAAATTTGGTACACACGCGGGTCAGGTCGATAATCCAGCTATCAACAAGGAAGACAGACCTGTCAGCCTGAGTGACAGATCGCCTCCGCCGATCCAGATAGGTGCGTAGGTTCTTCGCAGCTGTTCTTATTTTTCCCAGGTCGTCTTTCTGTGCCAGATACTCGATCCAAGTCAAGATATTCCTGCTTTCTAGGAACACAGACAGCTCCTTAGCCAGCTCTTCATTCCTCCCGGCTGCATGCCGGAGATGGTCAGAAAAGTGACTTGCTGCGTAGTTTGTGAGAATGTCGTCCTGAAGACCAACTGTGTTTCCAGAAGATTTGATGCGAGATCTAGTCCGAAGAACTGGCATGGGGGTTTGTCGTGTTCTTTTGAGCGCGTCCCCTGACAGAAATCGTAGGAGCACTATCCCCTGACGACTGTGGTCTTCGGCTTTGACCACGATGATTTCTGATTTACATGTGGGCGAGGTAAGAAACTCACGAGCGGTTTTGTGAACAATCTGCACCTTGTTGCCTTGATCTACAAATACAAGGTTGCCGCAAAGAGCAGGTATGGCTCGAATCCCGTTTTGCAGGTCCTGATTGGCGTCCAGCCTCACGGCAGTACAGAGCTCGTCCACGCTGAGGGGGCGAGAGGACAGTACAACCCAACGAAGGATTACTTTTGCCAGCTCCGCATTCGTTTTGCTCTCCTCGACGGTCTTTAAGATTCGAAGATACATCTCCTGCAGATCCATGGGGACTTTTTCGAGAACCTCTTCCATAGACCCGCGAGTCCATGTCTTCTCAAATTCCTGCATTATCAGTCGAACCCACAGAAATGAGCCCGAGGCCTTGGAGAGTATCTTCTGGCACAGTACATTGCGTTCAGATGCGTTCTCCGGTCGGCCTAGCTCTTTGAGTTTGGCTTGTACAAAAAGCCCGATATCCCCAGATGTATCATCATCAGAGAGATTGTGGACGTGCACTCTTTGGTCAAGAATTGCAAGTCCACGTTGCAGTTGTTCCAAAGGACGAGATGTGACAAAGACGCGTAGACCACGTGGAAGAGATGACAAGATTTGCTTTGTAAAAACAGAACTGCTGTCCTTGCACTCGTCGAGGCCATCAAGAACCCAGCAATGCTTGCTCATGCTAGGGAGCTTGCCGACGCAGCCAGTGATCAGGTTCCGCCAAACGCTCATCTCATTTCGCCTATCCCAAGCCATTTCGTCCGCTTCAAATTGCAAAATGCAGCGTCGTACACTGATATCCTGAGCTGCCATCTGAAACAGGAGTGATCTCAAGCAATCACTCAAGCTTGTTCTACCGTCAATGCCATGCCTGAAGAAGAAGTAGCTGCAAATGAATGAGGGAGGTTGCAGCTGATCAACAACATAACTGGATAAGATGGATTTTCCAGTCCCTGGTCTCCCATTCACCCAGAGTATACGCGGGACAGCCCCACCCTTCCAACAGGTAAAGAAGTGCCTTTCAGCAATCCATTTGCACGATTCGGGTTCTCTAAGCAGTTGAAGCGTGACAAAGTCGTCCTCCAAGTCAGAGCTTGCATCGAGAAACTTTCCCGTCCGAGAGATTTCATCGGCTAGTTCCGACATGGATGACGGAGGACCACCCGGGAAAGGGCTGTTAGGGTCCGCTGTCCCGGGGTCGCGCCGACCAATTTCCCGAATGAGGTCGATAGATGTAAGGAGCGCGTTCCGCACCGACTTGTAATTTGGGTCCCTTTGCGTCGCAAACTTGCAAACCTGCCGGTGGTCTGCGTTTAAAGGGCTTTTTTCTTCGTGGTCATACCCCAGTGTTGCCGACTCTTTGTTGACAACAATTTGACTCAAACCTGCTATTCCGATAGGGAGCGTCTCATAGAACGACCACAATCTAAGGTCTAGGGCGAAAGGATAAAATTCCTCGTTTATTTCTGATAAAACCTCGGAGTCGGGTACCAAGTCCCTCACGTATTTCTTTCCGCCCGAGGCCAAAAGAACCCAGTAACTTAGAATCACAGCGAGCTTCGAGCCCCTGTGGGGAGTTCCAAGGAAGAATATTGAGTGAAATCTCTTGGCAAATTCCTTGCACGTCGGATCCTGGCGTGCAATGATGTACGTCTTCTTCGCAACGCAGCCCCCCATGCTGTGGCCCACAAGAACAATGCGGGTCTTTGTGTCACTCCGAATCGCAGGGTTGTTTTTGAGCTCTCCGAGAAGGGACAATGAAAAATCATGAATGTTAAGCACGCTCTCTTGCCATTCTGTCCAGTCGGCCTTGTAGCCAAACGTGTGAATTCGCACATCGGCAAAGTCTGGGTCTGACGAGAGCCATGATAGCGGCCAGAAATGCTCCAGCTTCGGGGAGAAGGACCATGTTTTGCGACTGCCGCCCCCAAGCCCGTGAATGAAGACAAGGTCCGCTATGGGAACGATGGGAGGCGATGGCGTTGATAGGGTGGTAAGTCCGAGTGGCCCTTTTCCAGGCTCGGCGATAGACAAGGTAGAGATGTCAGCACTGGCGTCATCTTGGCTGTACGACCTCTTTCCCGAGGTCGTGCGAAAAAGAGAACTGATCCGGGATTTGCGTGACTAGTACGGATTTGCTACATCAGCTACGAGGCATTGGACTGGAATGAAGTCTTGTGATCTGAGGGAATTTAGGTTGGTAACACGACACTAACCTGCTTCATATTTGGGCGTTTGAATTAAATGTATGACTTCCTTTTGGGTTGATAATGAATTTCACAACTTGAACTTCAACGCATCGAGCAAATCGAGCCAAATTTAATACCTCCTTCAGCCTTATTTGGAGCTCAAGGTTTTCGTTACGGACGCGTCCTGTTTCTTTGGCTATGAGGCTGAGATTTACGAACAAGGCATACGGTTAATCCTCCATACGTTTCTTCGTTGCGTTCTTTGGAAAACCACTGTTATGCATACGCGTGCGGGGCAGAGGCCTGAATGCCACCCATTGATAATGTAGCCTTGGCCCACCCGGTCTTGGCCATGTCTGTAACATCTGTTATTTCCATCACGTCTGGCAGGTCTATCGGGACGGCGTAAGCACCAGTACTCGGAATGGAAGAACAAGAAGATACGTACCGGCCAGTACAGCCGGATCAACAAGAATACCTACGTTTTGTTCCTATGACTGGGCCATGATCGATTGATTGATTGACTTGGCCTTTCCTGAAGTCTCCAGCCTTCGATAGAGTGACAGGCAGAGAAATACTTTATCACCGATTTGAACAATACCACCTTCCAGGACCATCCAGTTGATGGTCTGTTACACAAGACGAGAATTATGACAAGTCGTTTGGTTGCGCGCCGGCGAGCGTGGCTAATTGGACAATCGACCCTTATTCACGGCGGCTGCAAATCTTGGCTATGTCGTAACCGCCAATGAGGATTCGGACCCCGCACAAAATCACAGTAGTAGTATACCGTGATATCGGGTCTTCGGAAATGCATCCGTGGGTTGGCAAGGTCCAGACCGAGTTAAGCACCATTACTGACTTGGGTATATAAATTATACGAAACCCAACAATACGAACATCAACAATACGAGGGATCACTTGTCAAGCGGGAGATTCTATAATGACTTTTTTCGAGACACAGAAACGCCGACCTTACCTACCGACCTGATTATTCAAACTATAAAGCTAAAAAGGTACCCGGTGCGGACGCAAACTGCGTGGGAACAAACATGAGTTCTAACCAATGGAATTGGCTGCTTAATTAGGGGATCCTAACACGACCTACACAATGGCTACAGATATGATTCTTCCAACGCATTTCGAGCTGAACAATGGCCAAAAGATCCCGGCTGTTGGCCTAGGGACCTTTCAGAGCGAGGATGACAATTCTCGGGTTAAAGAGGCTGTCAAAACTGCCCTGAAGATGGGGTACCGACACATTGACGGCGCTCATGCATACGGGAATGAGAAGGAGATTGGGGAAGCTATCAAGGAGAGCGGCATTCCACGGGAAGAAATATTCGTAACGTCAAAATTGTAAACCGCACCAGAAGTCCAAAGGAAAAAAAAAGTTATACAGGATTGGTTACTTACTCTGCTTTTAGGGCACAGAATTGGCATGAGCCTGGAGATGTCCAAAGGGCCCTAGAGTTGTCGCTTCGACATCTGCAACTGGACTACGGTACGCCCTGGGAAAATCTTAGCCGGACCGTTTAAACTCCTGCTAACATTATGGCTTTTAATGGCAGTCGATCTTTATCTCATGCACTGTAAGTAAATCCTCGCCAGACTGATCGACCAAATGTCGAAGAACTGCTGTAAACTCACCATTACCAGTCCCCTATGCATACAAGACTGGGGAGAACAATGAGACCGTTAGGCATCCAAGTGGCAATGGCAAGGTATGACCTGATCAAGCAATGAGCCTGTTCTGAGGACAGTAGAGCCAAATACTTACTACTATTTGTTTTTTTATCTATAATAGCCCGTCATCAACTATGACTTGTCTAGGCGCTATCCAGAGACTTGGCAGGCGATGGAACGTCTCGTGGACTCCGGAAAGACCAAGGCGATCGGTAAACAACCGACTCCCCACCCCCATCCCCGAACAATTCTCAGACCGTTAACATCCGGACAGGAGTTTGCAACTTCAACATACTCAAGACCAAACGAATTCTTGAAGTAGCCCGGATCATTCCGGCCGTTAATCAAGTCGAGCTTCACCCGTGAGTAGGGCATGCAAATATCGTAGTTGGAGACTGCGGAAATGCTTACCAAATCCTAACTAGATACCTTCCACAGCACGAGCTGCTGGATTTCTCGGCGAAGCATGGAATCCTTATAGAGGCACATCAACCACTTGGCGGCCGGCCAGTGTCAATTGTGAGAGGGCATCCTGATCAGAGCCCTCCAACGGAGGATCAGACTGTAAGTACTTACTGGTTTGAGTAGTTTAGTGGCCCACGAAGAAGAGAAAGAGAAAGGGGACGAACAGGACGGGAACTGCGCGGCTAACAAACTGGCGTACAAAGATTGCCGAGGTTGCCTCGAGCTGCGGCATGTCACCAGCCCAGGTTCGTACCATGCCTCCATTTGCCACGTATTTTAATCCACGTCCCTTTGCCGAGATTTTTGCCTTGGCTCGGGCTACAAGTTGCCAAAGTATACTGACGGCACTGGCTCAAAAGGTTTGCCTATCATGGGCAGTACAGAAAGGCATTCCTGTGATTCCCAAGTCGAACCAGGCGGCGCACATGAGAAGCAACATGGAAGTGCGCATGCTGCCTGATGAGTCCTTCAACCTTGTCGATGGTCTGGCCGCAGCGCGTGTTGGTGGCTCAGTTCGGTTTTTGGAGCCCAGTCTTCACGTCGGGTTCGATATATTCGATGAAGAAAACGACCAGCCAAT
Organism: Pyricularia pennisetigena; assembly: GCF_004337985.1. Taxonomy (NCBI): domain Eukaryota; kingdom Fungi; phylum Ascomycota; class Sordariomycetes; order Magnaporthales; family Pyriculariaceae; genus Pyricularia; species Pyricularia pennisetigena. Next base: position 2,403,494 of record NC_043740.1, read on the forward strand.
TGCAGATGCTGCACCATGGGCCTGAGTAGTAGCTTGGCGGTGGATTTGATGAACACGCTATGGAGGGATGGAGCCTTTTTGTCCGACTTATAAAAAAAAGACCAGAGTACACATAAACGCTCAAAATCATTCACTCTTCTCCCATGGACTTGAGTGCGCTGGGCGAAGAGAAAGAAACTGCAATGGGCTTCCCAACAGCCAAGTTGTCTTCAATCAAAGACATGAAATACTGATTTGCGCTACTGTATAATAATAAGGAACAGTAAAGCTGTCAAGCCTGAAAGCATACAAAGAATGAAATTGGGGATGAGAAGTGATGTAATTGCAGGCTTTTTGACTGGCCAAAAGCCAGTGATTGATCTGCCGCGTCTGGCCGCCAAAATTGTGAACCTCTGCCCCACCCCTGCCAGCTCTTGCGCAGGGGGAACATTCAACCTTGAATCACCTCCTTGCCGCGCAAACGTCAATTCCAAGCGCAAACAGACACCAAACACGCCATGCCGCTGGACACATCAGCATACTCCCTCGCGCTCCTGCGCGTAGACGGCCGACGATGGAACGAGCTGCGGCGCTGCCACGCGCAGATCCGCACGCAGGCCGCCGCCGACGGCTCCAGCTACCTCGAGATGGGACACACCAAGGTCATGTGCGTGGTGACGGGGCCGAGCGAGGCGGCGCCGGGCCAGAGGAGGACGGGCATCAACATCACGGCGAACGCGACGGGCGGTGGCGCCAGCTCCCAGTCCAAGGAGGCCGAGGTGGTCGTCAGCATAGTGGTCGCGGGGTTCAGCTCGGTGGATAGGAAGAAGCGCGGCCGGGGTGACAAGTGAGTTTACGCGTCTGGATGCTCTTGATTGATGTTGATGATTTGAGGATGGGGTTTTGACGAGTTTTTCTTTTCTTCTTCTGTTTCTCGCTCCTCGCAGGCGTATACAAGAACTCCAGGCGACGGTCTCGCATGCCCTCTCGGCGACCCTCCACACCCACCTCTTCCCGCACAGCACCATCACCTTCTCCCTGCACGTCCTGTCGCAGGACGGATCGCTGCTGGCCGCGCTGATCAACGCCGCCACGCTCGCCGCTGTTGACGCCGGAATCCCCATGGCCGACTACGTGGTCGCCTGCTCGGCCGGCTCGACTTCGTCCTACGCCGCCGCCGACGAGTCCGCTGATCCGCTGCTGGACTTGAACCAGCAGGAGGAGACGGAGCTGCCGGGGCTGACGGCCGCGACTCTGGGGGCGACGGACCGCGTGGTCGTGCTCTCGTGCGAAAGCAGAGTCCAGGCCAGCCGGCTAGAAGGCATGCTGGCTGTCGCGGTCGATGGGTGCAAGCAGGTCAGGGAGATTCTGGACAGGGTCGTCAAGGAAAGGGGCAGGCAAATGATCCGCGAGGGTGCGATAGAAAAGGCGGATGCGCTCATGATGGATATGGAGTAATAATGCACAACATGTTTACGGTTCAGAATGGGTCATGGGTTTCATAGTAGGCGTTTAGGTGTCAGGCGGGGGTATTGGAGCATCGTATTAAAACATAGAACTACCGGAAGACCCCGGATAGAAAGACTATCCGTCTGTCGGATTTTGAATTTGCAACCAGCTGACCGCTTAACAATACATATATGCGAACAAACAACATACATTGCATAACAGCAAACCTTTCCTAATCTGTCCTCAGGCTCACAGTTCGTCATGCTCAGTAGCAGGCGTCTCGGCTGGCTTCGCAGTCTCAGGCTCTGGCACAGGGTCAGAGCCCTTGGTCTCGCTGGACGATTCGCTGGCAGTACCGGCCTTGTCTTCAGCTCCAGTAGCCTCCGCAGCCTCGGCTACAAGACCCTCAGGTAGCTTCTTCTTGGCGCCTTCACCCATACGAATCGCGTCCACCCAGTTCTCGATTCCCTGAGCGCTGAAATCCTCACCGGGATACTGCCTCCACCAGTTCCTCCTTGCGTTGATAGCGACCAGTTGCATAGGCTTGTCCCCGAGCTCCAATGCCTTGATGACGGTCGAGCTGCTAGGGTTGCTGCTCGGAATGGCAAAGATTGGAAACAGCTTGCGTTTGGCCTGTGCGTACTTGTGCACAATGTCTGCCAAAGAGTTAAGAGCAGCCTCAACATCCTTGCTGCGGTCGGCCTCAGCGGGCACGAACGCGAGCACACAAGTAGTTGACTTCTCACTGAGGCACTCCTTAGCCAGCTTGCTGGCTTCATGAATGGTGGGGATTGGCGGTGCAACCTCAGTGATAACAGGAGTCTTGACAGTCTCGGTCGACTCGGGCTCCTCGGCAGATGGTGTGTCCTCAGGCTCAGCCTTCTTGGTGCTAGCCTTCTTTGACTTCTTGTCCGCTTTCTTGGTACTTGCCGGTGCCGGGTCAGGGTTTGGCGCACCAGCCTGAGACAAGAATTTCACCATATCTGCTTTTTTCACCGGGCCGTCGTACTTGATTGGCTCCTGCCCCTTTCCTGGGATGAGTATCAGGGTGGGAAACTTCTCAATGCCAAATTTTTCGACAGCCCCCTTTTCCTTGCTTCTGATCTGCGCAATCTTGATGACATCTAGAAAATCGATCGCAACACCCTTGAGGAGTGCGCTAACGGTGCCTTTGTCGGTGAACAAAATTGCCTTGGGCCCATCGGTCTTGTCAAGAAATTCGTCGAGGTCCTTGTCCGTCACCCTCTTGACATGGTTGTTGATGCGTTCGACTACGGCGTCAACAATCCCAGCAGCCGAGCGCGGGCCGTTGTAGTCCTCCACCAATGGCTTTCCTTTATTCAAGGGCGGGCGCACAATCTTGAGAGTGGGAAAGCCCTGGATACCCATGGAGCCGCAGAAAGGCTTGTTCATTTCATCATCGCAATCGATTGCTGCCACATTTGCTAGACCTTCAAGGTTCTTCGCAGCCTTCTCGTACGCTGGCTTCAGGTTCTGGCAGTGACCGCACCATGGTGCATAAAATTCGAGTATCTGAGAACCAGCATTCTCGTTAGTCTGAGGATTCTTCTTTACACTATGGGCAGACAACAAAGCGAAGCTAGCCTACAGTCGTTTTGTTGGAATTGGCAACCAAGTCTTTGTAGGTCTTGCCATTGATCTGCAGCACGCTTGAAGCCTTCGGGTAGAAGCCGGCTTGAGCGCCTGGCAGAATCGCCAGTACTGCCGTTGCGACGGCGCAAAGTGACGTGGGGTGATGCATCTCCCGTTGATTTATAGTGGATACGACACCTGCGTGGTGTGGAGAGCCGAGGAGGAGCTTTAACCTAGCTCTGGAATTGCGCTTCAAATCAATGAAAGATGTTGTTATTTGCGTCTAAATTCAGGAGCAAAAGCAGAGTTGAAAGAGAAAATTTCGGCCCGCGGGATATATGGCGCCGCCAAGTTCCACCTCTGCACAGTTGTCTTATTTCCAATATTGGAAAGAGGCCACCGTGGTCGTGGAAGATCACGGAAGAATGCATTGGGCAACGGGCATCGGCAGGCATCGTGCATGGGGTGGGTCCACCTGTCACCAGGCGGGGTAAGCTTGTGCCACAATCGGTACCTATCAATGTGTGGCTTAAGCTCCCACGAGTCAAAAGCCGAGCGGTTAGCGAGCGAGCCTCCTGCGTCACCTGTCCAAGGCAGCAGCAAGTAGTGGGGAACTGTTTGCCGCCTCAGCCTGGCTCTTGGGAACAATCATCAACCTCACCACTTTCACGATCGCGTTTTGCGAGCAATAGTGTTGCTAAGTGTAATTAAACCTTTTGCGATCGCTGCTACGCTCATGGTGTTTTTAGCTTCTGATTTTGGAAACTGTTCCCCAGACCTTAACTGTATCAACGCAGAATGGCGCAACAACCGCCGGCGGCGCTGAAGCAGGCCGATAGCAACCTGTTTAAAACGGCCAACCGAGCAGTCCAACTTGCATCGGCGAAACCCATCGTCACTTATTGGTGTCAGTATAACTTCTCGCCTCAATTTTGTATCATAGGCTTTTTCTCTAATATTTGTTCAATAGGCGAATACTATGTCGTAAACCAAATACTCGCTCGGCAACTCCATCAGGAGGACCCGGAAATACTCAGCTACACCACAACACTGATGGACAAGCTCGAGGAGGTATTGCGCATTCTGAGCTGTGACGGCCCCTCCAAGTTTTTTGCTGATTCTGTTTGTGCGACAGGCCAAGACAAAGTTTGCCGCCGAAGAGGCCGTTATGGACGATGACGTCGCCAAAGTCTACATCGAACAGTTTGCACAGGACACCCTGGACAGGGCGCAGAAGGTTATACGCGCAAACAAGTGCACGCAACAAACAGCAAACACATTCGATGCCGCAGCTACCTTTCTCAACCTGCTCAGCATATGGGGCCCTCTCGATGCCGACACCAAGCAGAAGATCAAGTATGCCAAGTGGAATACGTTAAGGATCCTCAAGGCGATCAAAGAGGGGACAGACCCCAACGAATCAAATCCCAAGCCTGAGCCGGAACCAGCAACACTGGAATCTGACGAGCTTGATCCTCTGGCTGCGACGAGTTCCTCTGCAGGGCCTTTTCCAGCAACTGTCGAGGATGCTCCCGAGTCAAGCTCCGTCAGGGGCGACCCCTCCTTGGTGTCACAACCCCAGACTCCCGCCTCAGCAGTCGCACCTCATCAACAAAGCTCCATGACATTGCCCGATGCACCCCATGGGAACGCTGGCTACTTTGATTCGACTGCCACCCCGCAACCGCCGTCGATACCCTCACCCATGTCTCCGCCCCTACAAGCATCAGCTGGAGCTGGAGATCTTCCCCAGAGATGGACACCAACACCACCAGCTGCAGATGCTGCCTTCTCCCCTCCGCTGCCTAAAGATGAAAACCGTCAGTACACACAGGCTTCCGCCTCTGTGCCTGCTACTGGCCCTCCGACATTTGCACCAAGTCCGGCCGCCATGCCTGCAATAGCTTCGCCCCCAGCATTAGTTTCGCCGCCTGCATCTTACATGAACATGGCCCCGACCCCGTCGACTGCCAGCTTCGGGCAACCCTCAGCACCTGCAACAAGCAGCAATACAGCTGCAGCCCATGCATCCACGGCACCAACAACAGCGCCTGGAGGCTATAACGTCGATGATGCTTCCATAAGGAAAGCACAGAAGCATGCTAAATGGGCTATATCGGCCTTGAATTTTGAGGACGCAGCGACTGCAGTCAAGGAGCTCGAGCTTGCTTTGCAAACTTTGGGGGCCAGGTGAGCTGCAGTCACCAGCCTATCAACGTGCCAAATGGGCCCTTTCCGGACCTGGGAGCTTTTAACGCAAATGACAACAAAAAGCTTGCCTAGACTTGACTCGAGTCAAGACTTGTTGCGGTGTTGAATATTCTCGAGATTCGGTTCTGAGATCCTCTTAAGTTGACATTCATGAGGCGGACTACAAGATTTGCAGCATGTGCAGATTACGGAATCGAGATGACTATCGGGGCAGAATGGCATTTGGGCCCAGCATGTCGATACCGGAGGTCCCATGGAACCCGACGGAAAACAGCTTGATTATTACGGTCCAGTAATTACTTATGTCTAACAGAAGCATAGCGTATCACATATCATTTTCTAGCTGCCTCCACCGGCCTTTTTATACCTCATTTTCCCCAACATTCAATCGAGATAAGCTGCAAGTGGTCAAATTCCTGCCCGATGTGGGGCCGCTTTGCAGGTGGCCAGTGACCTTTCTCTCCTGTCCGTCTTACATGTGTAGTGGGATATAGCGGGATCAATCAGGGTGGAAAAGCTCACTCAGATGAAACCACAGTGGGAGGAGACTCTGGGAAACACGCCCTTTACAAATCAAGCCAAGAGTGCGGACCAAGGCTCCCACGCAACCACAGCCATGTCCGCATCCGCGATGGAGGCCCTCCGCACCTGACAGCGGCTCTACCAGCAGGGCCAGGCCCATGCGCGCGCCAACTAGCTGGAGGAGGCGCTCCTCGCCCACCGCGCAGCCCTGGCGCTGTGCGACCACATCAGCAGCGACGCGCTCCCGCAGCCGACCAATATTCGGCACGTGGTGCTCCCGTCGCTCGGCTACGTCTACCAGATGCCGGGCCGCCTCACCAGCGCTCTTGAGCGCATTGAGGAGGCGGAACGGAACCTGCCCCGCGACGACCCGGGTCGTCTCAGGGCGCTCGGCGAGCTGGCTGTCGTGTACCGCCACTTTGAGAGGCTAGGACGACGCCAAGCGGGCGTGCGAGGAGCAGTACGAGGCCGCCCGGAAGCTGGGCCTCGAACACGAGATGGAGCGCGCCGTCGGCAACCTGGGAATGCTGAACTACCAGCTCTTCCTGGTAAATGGGAATAGGGCGTACCTGGACCTGGCCATCAGGCGGCTGCGGAGCGCGGTCGAGGTTCCGGGGGGCCCCTGTGATATGGTCGCCAGGGTGCAGAGTGCTACTGCGCGAGAGGCGATTGCCTTTGCTCGGTTGCCGCTTTGCTACACTGCCGAGAGCGACCGTGCAAGGGCGATCGAGGCGGCGGTGGAGGGTCAAGGACTATTGTTTCTGTCACAAGACCCAAACAAGATTGCATTTTCGAGGTTTTGAGACAAAACAGGTCACTCGGCACTGGACTACGCAGTCTACAACGGCGACGAGCTGACGCAAAACATGCTGATCGAAGCGCTGCGACAGCAACTCAGCCACGAGGAGGTCAAGCAGCACCGGCTGGAGTCGACGCTTCGAAAGGGACAGAGGGAGCTGTTTCAGGATATCCTCCGGCCAGTGCTGCTGCAGCCAGACAAAAAGACCAGCCTCAGCCAGCTGCGGCGGGCCTACGCAGACACCCTGGGCGCGGACCAAGAAAAGGCAAGGCAGTTTGACAAGTTCGAGTGCGTGCGCTTTGGAGACTTTGCTCGGTGCGGTAGGCTACCCAAAGGCACCGGCAACTGGATGCTGTGTTTTGGAGACGATGCAGACGGTGAACTGTTTGTCATTTTCATGTCTTATACGTGGGCCAACGAGAATCCTTGCAGTGGCTGCGAGATTTCCCCGGACAACGAGCGAAACACCAAGTATCACCATATGATCAGTGCCGTACAAAGTTTTCTCGAGGCATATGGCTCATCGGTAAATTATGGTTGCGGTCCTTTTTGTATTTTGCCCTTGATGATACCAACACCCTCAGCAGGACTGGGCTTGCATCAACCAGTTAGACAGAGACATACAGGCACGCGGGGTTGCGGCGCTGCCCATCTCCCTGGCCCGATGCAACGCCATGATCAGCATCACCGACAACAAGTACTACGAACGTGCGTGGCGCTGCGTCGAGGTCATCACAATCCGGGCTTAACAAAGATTGTCCGGTGCCCACAGGTGGCACGAGTACGAATATGACGGCAAAAGCCGGAATCGGGTGCTGAGGAATGGAAGTTTAGATAGGGTACTCAGCGTCGACGCGGCCAAGGTCTCTTTTGAGAGCGATCGTCCCAAGTTGAAGTTCTTGGAGGCAGGCGATGCTTCTGGATAATGCTGCGCCGGTACAGGCTTGAGAATTGGAGCAGGGCGAATCAGAGTAAAGGACTTTTTTCGGTTGAACGGCTGCCTCGATAATGACGAACCTGCAACAATTTGAATGCGGATTCAAAAGTGACAAGTTTGAATGAGTCGTTTTTCCAAGCGGGCACCCCAGATGACAGAAATAAATAAGTGCTTACGGTGAGGTTGATCAATGATGTGAATACCCCGCAAACTGGGCCAAGCCGCAAGTCTTGGTCTTGATGCTGAGTACATCCAGCAGAGAGATTTCAGCACAAAAAGCAAAAAGTAAGGAGAAAAAGAAATATGACTTCTAAATACTGTTATAAACCCCTACCCCCGCCCGGCCCCGGGTCTGCAACGCGCCCATTCCGGCTACTGCGACTCCTCCCCGCCACAGACGCCGCCGCCCCGCTGCAGGGCGAGCTGGAACATGTCGACCTATCAGACACACCCCGTTACGAAGCCCTCTCGTATGTCTGGGGCTAACCCGTCTTCATCCAAGAGCTGCACATCACAGAGGGCAGCGACGGCGGCGTCGTCCACATCACCAAGAACTTGGCACAAGCCCTGCGTCGGCTCCGTCTCTCACATGAGCCACGCACGCTGTGGGTGGACGCAATATGCATTAATCAGGACGACACGGAGGAGCGCGGCCGGCAGGTGGCCATGATGCAGGCAATTTTCGGCTCGTGCGAGCGCTGCCTCGCGTGGCTGGGTCCTTTTTCCCACGGGGACGAGAAGCCCCGTCGGTTCGAAATGGCCGAAGAGGAATACATGGCCTCGGCCATGGAGTTCTTTGAGCGCATTGCAGTCCACGACATAGAGCTCCTGGGCAGCAAAAAGGAGACGGCAGAGACCATCGCATCTCTACCTTATGGCAGACCCAGCCATCTCGACCCCAACAAGGAGTATTACCTCCTGTCCAGCACAGAGACCGTGATGCTGTCGTTCCTGTTCCGCCGGGCCAAGCTGTGGGACCGCGCCTGGTGCGTGCAGGAACTGGCTTGTTCGCCGCGTCTGGTGCTCGTCGCGGGCGGTGCGCGGCTCGCCTGGGACCGGGTGGGGAGCTTTCTGTCCGCCGGTCACTACTCGGATGCTTTCCACGGCTCGTTTGGCCACGGCTGGGTCAGGCCCATCATCGCGCAGACCTTTTCCAGTCCCAAGCGCATCCAGGAGCAGCGGGAGATCTTGCAGGACGCCAAGGCGGGGAAGCATGACGACGGCAGTGCCGGCGCATCCTCCCTGATGGACGTGCTCGCCCGGTTTCGTCACCTCGAGTCTACGGACCCCCGCGACATGGTCTTTGGTCTGCTGGGCCTCGTGGACCCGTCCCTGCGCGTGCCGGTCGACTACGCCAAGTCCACGGTCGAGGTCTTTATTCAGACGACGGCCGCCATCATCAGCTCGCGTGCCAATCTCGACGCCATCTGCCAGAACCCGTGGTTTTCCACCTGCAAGGACGCCCGACCAGAAGGTCTGCCATCGTGGGCCGTCGACTTTGCCAGCCAGGGCACGGGGGACCTGATCTTTGCTCAGCGGGGTATATTTGCCGCGGGCAGACGGCGGTGCGAGACGCCCTGCCAGGTCGTCGCCGGGGTCGCCCTCAAGTGCCGCGGCCGGCGCTTCGGCAGCCCAGTGTCGGCTCCCGGCGTCGACACCGCCAATGACCGGTTCCCAGCCCACATGGGGCCGGAAGAGGTCATAGCCGGGGCCCGCCGTCTGGGCTACCTCGAGCAGCCGGACAAGGTCTATCCGGCCACGGGCGAGCGGGCGACGCAGGCCCTCTGGCGGACTCTGGTCATGGACTGCGTCGCCTACCCGGTCCGCAGGCTGACGGCCGAACAGGTCGAAAAGGAGACCGAGAGCCTGGACGAGATGGTTGGGAAGGTAGCCGCTCTGCCCAAAGACACCTCATGGAGGGACAAGGAAAAGCTTTACAGAAGGCTGGAGTCCTACATGATGTTTAGGCGCAACCGTGAGACGTGGTACTTTTTCACGACCGACGACGGCAGGTTCGCCCTGGGCGGCAAGGAGGTCCGCGGGGGCGATCTCGTGGCCGTCCTGGACGGCGCAAAGGTGCCCGTCGTGCTGAGGCCGACGGGCGAGAGCGTCGACGGCGTCGAGTGCTTCAGGTTTGTGTCTCCGGCCTACGTGCACGGCTCCATGGACGGCGAGGAGGTGGATGGGCCGGGGACGCAGGATCTGCTCTTGGTTTGAGCCTAGCCGTTATCAAAGGCGTAGCTTGGCCAGCTTTACCTCGTGCAAAAAACTAGTTCCTCAGAGGAATCCTCTCTGCCTCTCTGTTCCACAGTTTCTGCAAAGATGGAACTCCAGTATCTGTCATTGTCGCGCTTCAAACCATGTCTAGAATCAGTGGAGTACGATCAACTGCCTCTTTAAGCAGTTAAAAAAAACTCGCTTTTCAAAGAAATTCCCATATTCAATCAGCTTTGAAATTCCATTTTGGTTGGACTGCAGTGAATTGAATTTCACCTTGGTATGCATTCGCCTTTTAGCATCTGTTCAACGACATTGGAGCAAGATAAAACGATGACACATGTGTTTGATACTTTGATCAAACACCAAAGTCCGGCAGCTGGCAGTCCAAGAAGGATGAACAATCGTGCCAATCAAAAAGAGCCCTGGTGGTCAAGCCACATAGAAATCAAACAGCCAAAACTAAGCCTTGATCAAACAATCTTTCAGTGTGTGCAGGCAAGCCGTTGCAAATAAAAACAACAAGATGATATCACAGACCTTGGATCTATCCCATTAAAGGCAAGAAATAAAAAAAAACAAAAATCAGATCAAACGTCCCATCTGGCAATGTCATCGCGAAAACCCACACACCGGCGATTATTGTGACTGGCTCGCGTCATAGTAGCCATAATAGTCCTCGTATTCGCCATCATCAGCGTAGACCTCGTTTGAAGGAAAATGCTGCAGCTCATCTCCGAGAGATTCTGTTTGAAAAAAAAAAAAAAAAAAAAAAAAAAAGGGTCATGCTACTTTTCTTTTTAAGGAAATGGACGCAAAGCCTACCCCTGTCAGATAATGTCTCGCCAGGCTGTATCAGCCCTCTTTTGATGGCCCGGCTCTCGAACCGCATGATGGATGAGCTCTCGACGTGCTTGCCGCGCAGATAGAATTCATAGCTGCGGTCCGGATCCTCGCGCTCTAGCCTCCTCTTCTCCTTGAGGATGCCGATGTACTCGCTGGTCTTGATGTACTTGTCGTCGAGGCCCCATTCCTTGATTTTGGTCTTGTACTGTCGCGTTCTGTTTGGGTTCGTATCATGTTGTGAGTAAACAAAGGGTCAACGGGGAATGAAGGAGAGAGAAAGAGAGAAAAAGGAAAAACTCACGTTGCTTTGAAAAAGTAAACCCTCTCCATCGTGTTCATGACATCCTTGAGCTTCTGCGTCTTGTACAGCTCCTCAATGGTGGCGCGGTATGGCTCCCAGTCTTCCGGACGGGTCGGCCGAACATAGTTTACGCTAGGAGGCATCTTGACCCGAGCCGGAGTTTGTGACGCTTGCCGACGAACTGGCCAGGTTTCGCTGCCGGTATCTGGAACGATCAGAGGATAGGATCGCGAGGTTTTGAGAGATGATGTGCTTCTGTCGACTTTTTGATAGTAGTCGCAGTGCTGGTGTCGGCGAGCAACGGGTTGGAGTTGCTGACGGTAGCTTGGGTATAGGCGTCTGCAGTCACTCCAACGGACTATGCTGTTTTTATGACTCATCTCAAGTTCCCGAGTTCGACGGCACCTGGTCGAGCTTTTGTATGCAGCAGCCATGAATCTCTGTGTTGTTGGCAGTCTCCTAATACTGATTCCACTTTATCAAGGGTCAATCCTATTCGACCTTGGAGTTGGAGTAATCATATTACCGGAACCTTCTCGCAGCCCTCCTGCTCTTGTTCCGAACACCGGGGCCTATGTGCTGAGCCTTAATGACGAAATCCGCGGAAATAACGAATCGTAGAGTCATTATTAACAGCCTTGCTTGCAAAAGAGATTTGGCAGCTAAGGCTCAAGGGCAAAACAAGGGTCGGACAAGCAGGAACATGAAAGAAACGGTACAAATTCAACCATGGAGTGGAAACTTTGCTTGGGGTCTTTGGGGGCGGAACCGTTGACATTATAAATGAGTTAACTGCGCACGGGAACAGGGACTGCACGGTTCCTTCGGCAGAGACCCGCGCGGTAGTTGAACTGAGGAACTTGCTCGCTTTCCATGACTAATTGCCATAAGCGCCTAGATAAAGATACAAATACACTCCACTGAAGAGAAGGTTCTGACACGAGGCCATTGACAGCGGCTAGGGGGTAAGCTTTATAAGATTACTGTGAAGCTGAGATGCCACGGTTCTCAACAAGGATCGATAGGCTGGAGGCCGTTTGATTTGTTGATCCCTTGGCTACAGGACTGGACCGGGTCTCCAAACGAGAAATAACGGCCCTAGTGCTCGGCGAGCAGTCCTTCGTAGATTGGCGAATCCGGTGGCGAGAACACAAGTCCCGTACATACATGGCCAGGACCATCAGCTTGGGGTAGGATTTAATGACTGAAGAATCAGTGCAATGATGAGAATCAGAAAAAAAGGGGGGGCGCGGTAAGGCTCACAAAATACTGCGTAACTTAATGACAGCACCAGAGTTGCTCTGGAATTTGTTTGCTTCAGTTAAACGTACTGAAGAGTAAACCGTCTTCTTTGTCATTGAAGAGTGGATTCTAGGCTTGCAGGCTATGCTACCTTATTGGTTGCAAGTGAGCTTATACCAAAATGGTTCAATCTTGGCATTTACCTCAACGGGACAACGGTTCAGGGTCGGCACACGTCATCCGATGCGTGAGGGACCTCAATGGGGAAACTTCGGGCAGCCTTACCTCTCAGCCTCTTCTGTCCCATCTGTCTGCAACCACGACTTGGATTTCGCTTATCCGTGTGTGCCCGTGGTGGACGGTGAACTTGTGCTATTCGTTGTTTGGGCCAGGAACGTCCAATGCCAAGATGCTTACTCTGTGGAGCAAACCGAAAAGCTTGTGAAGTTGTGGGTGAATTTTTAATGAAAACGTTGGCCTCAAATGAGAGTAGGAATTTATTTAGTGTATTCGGGATGGCTGAGTCCTGTGGATGTCTCCCACTCGAGGGATCGGGTGGAGCGAATGGAAATGGAGTAATACCAAGGCTCAATTAGCTCTTTGTTGACTCCTCCATTTGCAGGGGTTGGCGATCCTTCATCACACCACTAAGACCAATCGTAGTGTGGGGTACGGACTCCATTTGGCAAGCACATCCAATCAGTTGGTGATAGTTGACAGGCAAAACAGCTTCAGTTTACCGCCCTACCCGACTTTGAAAAGGCATTCACGCCAAAAGTTCCTTCTCAAGTAGGTACCGAGTAACCAAGGTGGGTAGGCAAGTACCTAAGGTAATGCACCTTGGCCTGCCTTGCTTATCGTGTTTTTCCAGCAAAATTCACCGTATAGCTTATTTCGCCGTCCTTTTGCTTCGACAGGTACAACCCGAATGGAATCCTTCGTCACACTAGGATTCGCTCGGAATAAGCAACCTGATTACTTACAGATCGAGCAAAAGTTCTGCTTGGAACGAAGGAAAGCGCAGAACTAAACCCCCGTGCTTTCAGCCCTACTCCCCCTGCTGGCGACGACGAGTCAGATCTGCAATTGACTAGGAGGCGAAGTCGTAATGCCGGCCCTTACATGTCGGGGCATTTCACACCGACATGCATGCTTAATGCTCCTTTTTCTTGATGAAGGCTTTTGAAGGGGGCAAATTTGCATGCATTGATCTTGCCGCCGTGACACAGAGGCCCATCCTCAAGGGTCTTTCACAATGGCCTTGGATTACGGTTCCATTCCCTCTGTGGTGCAGCAAGTTATGTCAAGATTGGAAATTGTATACAGATAGACTTATGGGGTTGTACAGCCTTGCCACAGCTCCCAAGCCATCAATTTACCATGCAGTGCTGTTCCAATGTAGGTCGAATTAACCGAGTCTCAGCCTTACCGTTGCCAGATGGATTCTCGTGAGGGCTCCAAGTTTAGCAATTTTGCTTTTTTACTAATCGTCTGCCACCAAAAAAGAAAGGAAACTAGCCACCACAGCGTCACTTGGAATCCTTTTATAAGCAAATCTCTGTCATACGTGGCGTTTCTTCTATAAACCAGAGTGGCTGTTTACATTTAACCCATTTGCTACCTGAAAACGGGGGACAAGATTCAGAAGGAGCAGAAACCCTACAAAATAATTCCAGGAGTCATCAACTGGCAACTGTTTAAGCCCTAGAAGCACACGGTAGGCCCCCAAAGGATTTGAACCCTGAGTGGATGGGCTGGCGGCAATACGAAAAAACGCACCGCGGCTCATATTTTTGCAACCGTGACCTCATCCTGAGCTCGTAATGTGACAACTTTGTATGCTTGACAAACGTGGACTAGGCAGGCTAATACACTCTGTTTCATGATTGTCACATAAACTATCCTTTAAGTCTTTAAGACCGCCATAAGCGAGCCCAGTCTGTCGTAATGCACCATCAGATCCAACCACCATGGCTACTCAGGGCGGAGATTGTTCCTCGGAAGGGACCTATGCCAGGTCGGGCCACAGATTGAAGTGGCGTGTATACACCCTTTTGTGCATCCACTATTGAAAACTGACATTTTGTAATAGTGTGATCTCTGTGGTCGTAACCCACAAGATCGAGTGATTCCTGAGCGCGCCGCAAATCGACAGATAACTGCTTTACACTCATGAACAACAACTCCAGCGGTGTGCAATAATTGATCAAACACAAACAAAATCAATGGCGCATCCCAGCTACGTGATGTTTTTTCTCATTTTGAGTCGTAACGCCAGGACCACAATGCATCCCTCTCAAAACTTCTTTATTCCATATGAACCACGCTGACAAAAACATGATGAACAAGAAACATGAAATGAGATCAAAAAGCAAGCACTGCCGTCTAAAGGCTGACGGGCTCCCAGAACGCCAGACGATCGGCCCAGCTCAACAAGGCTACAAGCGTATGGCGCTTCGTCCGGGCCGCATGGCGCATGCCTTTTTTTTTTTTTTTTTTTCCTCCGCATCACTTGGGCACATCACACAGAAAATCCGGGATCAAGCCTCAAGCCACTTCACTGGCAGTTGTAGCCATCGAACCTCAACTGCCGGGAGACGTATGGACTGGCAGCCGGCCACAAGCTCCCCGCTGGCCAGCGATGGACCGGCGCTGGGCCGGGGCGGCGGGGGGCGCACGGGTCGTCGCCGTACCAGACCTGGATCTCGTTCTTGTGCTCGCGGGCGAGGGCCATCTTGGCGGCCTCGGCCTGGCACCGGAAGCTGCCGAAGCGGTACTCGAACAGCACCATGATCTCGCCGGTGACGGGGTTGACATCGCGGGCCAGCTCGAAGGCGCGGTCGATCTGGAAGTCCATCTTGCCGGCAAAGTAGTCCGTGAGCCACTTCTCGCTGATCTTCCGCTGGGGCCCGTAGATGAGCAGCACGCGCGACTTGTCGCCGCTGGCGCCGGTCGACGGGGGCCCCACCTCGGCGGAGCGGATGCGGTTCCACAGCACGCGGGCGGGCGGCAGGCCCGACGCCGGGTCCGTGACGAAGCCGCCGTTGTGGGGCTGGTGGGCCTCGTAGAAGCGCCGGGCGGCCGCGCGCTCAAAGAAGATGACCTTGGCCGCGCACGTCGCGTGGCCGCGCGACGGCTCGGGCTTGTTGATGTGCGACGCCCACACGCGGCCCGTGTCGCGGATCGCGCCCAGCAGCTGCGTCGTCGTCAGCGTCGGCGGCAGGCCCAGGATGAAGAGCGAGCAGCTCTCGCTCTCGGGAATGTTGGCCGACCGGTTGTTGGCCAGCGACGTGTCGCCCTGGTAGTTTGGGCTGAAGCCGTTCATGATGTTCTGGATCGCCTTGCTTGGCGACTGCTGCCCGTGCCGCGGGCTGCCGCTGTGGTGCCTGACCTGGACCGTGTGCATGGGACGAAAGGTCTCGTTGTTGTCGGGGCTGTTATTGTTGTTATTTCGGAGCAGGTCTGCTCGGATGGAAAAGGGAGAGCCGGCGTAGATACGGCACTGTGCTTGTTGCAAGGGAGACGGCTGCACCGCCTGCGCGCGCAGGTGTTTCTCTTCGTATCGAGCAAGTGGCGAAGGAGGCGAGTCGACAAACGGGCTATGGGTCGACGGCGAGCTGTGGTTGGAGGCGGGGCTGAATATGGCCGGGCCGCGACTGCTGCTAGAACCGATGCTGGATGAAAACAATGAACGCTGTGGCCATGGGCTGTTCCTCGCCGGGGTGTGAGGCTGACGCCAGGCACTGAAGACAACAGGCAACTGCTGGCTGGAACCCAAACCAGTGCCTCGCGTTCCAAAGTCGATGGCGTCGCGACGGCCTGCAAGATCAGGGCGAGTCGCAAATGGATTATTATACCAGCCAAAGCTCTCGTCACCCCGAGTTCGGGTCAGCTGCGGAGTCAAAGGCAGCTTTGGTCTCGGTCCGATGGGTCCAAAGTCCCTGTTTCTGTGCCCATGAGCCAGCGACTCCTGGCCGAGGATGGGAGGAGCGTTGGCCAGAGACACCTCGGTGAGGGCAGCAGCTCCTTGGAGTGGATGGTCTGCGGAATCGATCATGGAAGCGGTGAGTGTCTTGCCCAGGGAAGCGAATGAGCTTCCCTTGGTCGATGGTGCAGAAGCGTAGTCGTCTCCTTCGCTGTTGGTTGGTGTGTCGATGCCGTTGGAAG
The DNA here is from genome assembly GCF_004337985.1 of Pyricularia pennisetigena. Taxonomy (NCBI): domain Eukaryota; kingdom Fungi; phylum Ascomycota; class Sordariomycetes; order Magnaporthales; family Pyriculariaceae; genus Pyricularia; species Pyricularia pennisetigena. Next base: position 2,419,757 of record NC_043740.1, read on the forward strand.
AGGGTGACTCGGGAGATGGCGGCTTGTCCCGCCTCGTCTTGACAGTATTGGTTTTGGTGTTGATGGGCTTGGATGGGCGGGTGGACATGGTGATGAAATGATGTTTGAAAGAAAAAAGACAGAAAATCTATGCTCCCAGGCAGATTTCAGACTCGTTCCAAGCTGCTGTCCAGTAAAGGACGGCGACAGTGTGACAGAGCCTCTTCTTGATAAATGAGCAGCCGTACAAGGGACTCAAGGTTCTTTTCGCAGCGTAATTTGGTAATAGATCTGGACTTGCGCAAGAAGGTAATTCAAAATATGTCTGGGGAATTTTGCGAGGTCAATGAAGAAGGGGTATTCTTTTTTTTCCTAGATCAATAGTCAAAAAGATGACGGATATATACCTGTACCAAGCAGGTGAGATAATCCAAGCTGCCGGCGCTTTCTCTCTAAGAATAGCGTCTTCTAGACAAGGTCCGCAAGTGCACGGGGGATGAGGAATCTGCTTGAACTGAGAAGAAAAGTGAGAGAATCTTGGGGCGAGATGTGAACGCGATGTGGAGCCCCAAGGTTTACAAGCATGCGGGTGGCCCAAGCATGAAATACAGGCAGCAGCAAATGGTGCACAATGTGAGGTCGGATAGAAAGACAAAGAGACGCGCAGTCATTGACCATTATCCCTCATAATCAAAGACTGACATGCATGCTTCTTTGAAAGTCATCTTTATAGCCGCCATGACTTGCAACCTGAGCATAATTGGATCCAGGGGCCCGAAGCTTCCAGCCAGGCATTCAATGCATTCAATCGAGAACCTCAAGAATCAATCTTGTTGTTCTGTAATTTCTGAAAGAATGATTATTGCTCTCAACTGCATATTAACTTCTGTTGCCATGCCAGCCGCCGAACATGTGAAACGAGAGTTTATATAGTGAATGCCTGTTGGTCTGGAAACCTTGTTGAAAGCAGACGGCCGGAGACTCTGGCATTATATATATATATTTCAAAGTCATAGCGCAAGCTCTATAGATTGCGAGCCAGGATGTGAAATGGTCAGAGCATTCAAAGTCTCCAATTTAAACAAATTTTGAAAAGGCCGTCTTTGCCTAGTTTCTAACAAGCTACTTTCATCGCTTGCCTGTTTAGTTTTCGCTCAAGCTCTGAGTCCTCTTCAATTTTCAACTACACTAGACATGAAAAATAATGACTCAACTACAGTCAGTATGCCGAAAAGTCTAGATATTTCCAGGATTTTTTGGCGGCTAGTTATCTTTCCAGCAAGCACATGACCAGCTTGTCAAATATTCATCCAATTTTGTAGCGCTTGATCTATCGTAGGAGGATCTAGTTGAATCCAAGTTCTTGATGTAGAGCTGGGGACATTCCAGAAGAATTCCCAAAAGAGAGCGAAAAAGACAAAGCCATCTTTTGAAGCCGCATAATATCTGGGTGACTGGGTCATAATTGGATAGGGAGCCATTCCACAAGAGCCGAGCCTCTAGATTCAATCACTGGTTGTGGTTTTCTAGCGTCCGCCCTATCAAAACAGCTCCATCTCAGAGCCGCTGGCAAGCATCAAAACGCTGGTTTTTTCCCTAAATTACTGAGCTATGAGTGTTTGTCTTTGTTTCATACGAAGACAAGCACCCGTGTCAAATGGTTGATAAACTGAGGAGAGTCAGGACGAGGTTTGGTGTTTGGATTTTTGCTGTTGTGGTCCTTGGTTTGAATTCGAGCAGGAAAATTCACAGCATAGGTAAAGGTACTCAGTTATAACTTATATGCCATTGGCCAGGATATGAAGAGAAAGTGACGAGTGGATCAGAGAAATTGTCTTATTCATAAAAATCTACTCGTATAGTAGGCCTTCAATCTGCTCTCCTGCAGGTCAGCAACTTTCAAAATGTATTATTGCATGTGACTATTTGTTCCAAAGAAAGGAGCTAATATGCAAACGATGGGACGAGAAGCAAACAAAGTTGATCCTTGTTTCCAAACAGAAACAGAATCAGCCAGCAGCTGCCCAAGATGCTGTTGGATTGTCAGAGTATCAAGCCGCACTGTGCTCTGGACAAAACTTTTGAAAGCAACAAGTCTCGTATGCAGGCGGCTCCTGTGCCTGAGTGGAGAAAGCAGAAACAATTCAACATGCTGCCTTGGCGGAGGAAGGTTAAAGAATAAGAAAAAAAAAAAAAAAAAAAAAAAGCCTTGTGGCTATTGATGCCCAGATTAATTGCTCAAGTCGGGCTCACTAGCGTGCCACTCATCAAGCCCAGTGACTTGGCCACATCCGCGGGTACCTCATCTAAAGACTAAAGCGCCATGCTTTCGCTTGGCTGAATGGGCCGGCCTTAGGCTCCATGACAGACTGGCGGCTCGCCTGGAGGCTCGCAGTCACGGGACAAATACGTCAGAGCGGGAGAGCCTGGCTTACATGACACTCATTTGTCGGTCAAGGTGACTGGTCAAGGATCGTCCTGGCATCATGTTCAACCGCCAGGAAAGAGAACCTATCGTTTACAACCAGAAACCGTTAAGGTGGCAAATCTCGAACCATGCGACAGGCCTTGGGGGGGCCAGAGTGACCGTTCAGCTGGCCTGAGCGACAAAGACAAATGTCGGGCGGACGACCCGAAGGACCAGCTCACCAGGTACCCGGGATTACCACCCCAGGCCCAACTCACCGGTTCCCACGCGGAAACAGGATACCCTTCCGTTCTTATTTCCTTGGAACTGTCTCGGCATTGCATGTCTTTGCAACATTGGAGGAAAAAAGGATGTGCGATGACATGATGCGCGACTAAAGGCGGGTTGGTTTCCCCCATCCATCCAACTCGGAGACGTCGCACAAATCTCCAAAAGAAGAGAGAAAAAAAAAAGCTGGTATCGCGATGAGCCGGGGCCCAGGGAAACGGGTAGCCACAGCTTCGTGCGTAGCTTGGGTATTTCTCGCCCGTACGACAAAACCCCTCAAAATTATTTCTTTCTTTTTTTTTCTTTTCTCAGCAGCCTGGAGCTATATCTGCGCCCATTGTTTTTCCGGAATGGGGAGATGGAGGCTGCGGGCAGAATCGGGAGACACAGGATATTCCATCCGGCAGGCTTGCTCCCGTTGGCAACTGAAAATGGCAAGTTTTATGTGGTTTAATCATGCGGCCGGTGGTTAGGTGCGTGTACTTTGGGGTTCAAACCAACTAACGACAATGCGTTGGTCGATTCTTTTTGTGCAGTGGTTTTTTTTTGGACCAGGCGATTATTGACGAAACATCATAGCAGATGATGTAAAACTCAATTTGGTCCTGCGCAGGCCAGGTTGCGGATCAGCATGCTCAGTTGCACGCTAAGCGCGGTAGCGTGGGGAAAGATCTACATGGATTTCCAGTTCAAGGTGAAATCTAAAACCTAATGTGAAATTTGGCCGAAAACGGAAAGAAAAGAAAAAAAAAAGAACATGGCTTGGATTGATGAACCGCCAGCGGGCGGGGGAACCTGACCTTGGGAGAAAGAGACACATTATCAGAAGTATAGCATGACCTAGAAAAAGAAACTCCATTTTGGGCGGCTTTCTTTCTCCTTGTCTCTCCCCCAGCATAAAAAAGCAAAGAATAACGTAAATTGAAGAATGATCCACGCCAAGACCTCGATTTTAGATAAAAGTTACCAACGACCTAGCGCGCCACCCTTTCTTAGTAGCGCAACAAGTTCTAAACTACACCTCGATCACATCAAAAAAAAGCTACTCACCTTGATGCCGACAAGTGCACACAACCGGTCACCCGCGAGGCCGGACGCGGCAGGACTTGACCAGAAAAGCGCCGCGATGGGCGAGTAAACCCCAGAAATAAATACAAGTGGCAGATTAAACATTCACCGGTGACTACGCTAAATCTTCAAGACCCAGAAAATCCGGAGGTTTTACTCCCGCCGTCTTGCCAATTTTTTCTTTATTCCCACGCTTCACGTATGTAGGCTATCCAGAACCATGGACCAGGGTCGGCGGCGGCATGCTGAAGAATCTCACCTCGTACAAGAAGGAGATGTTGTGGCGCACAGATAAGAGTGACAGAAGAAATAAATTACAAAAAGGAATCAAAAGAGAAAAAAAAAAGCAACAGTGGAGAAAGTTGGATACGGGAGTACGAATCCTGATTAGAATGATGCCCTCTTTCTTTTCTGTCTGCTGCTTTTTTTTTTTGTTCCTTTCTTCATAACCCCACACCCCCCTACCTAAACCCCCAGACTGAAAGACATCAATTCGCTCCCTAGATGGACAAAAAAAGAGATCTCCCAAGTGTCTTGACAAGCGTCACGGCAACGGGGAAAGCTTGCGCACGAGAGGATTTTTTTTTTCTAAAAAAAAAAAAAAGACCCGGAAGTGTAGTTTGCATCTGTCTTTTGTTCCTCTTCATCTTTTCCCCCGGGAGCCCATGCCGTGTCTTCTCTTGTCTCTCGGACAACCTGGGACATGAACCAACGGACTGGACCGGGGGTGGCGGTTGGAAAAGGAAAAAAAAAGAGACACACAACCTGTTTGCACGTCTTGTACCGAGTATATGTGCGCTGCCACGTCAGTACCTGTTGAATATTGTTTTTGCCCCGTTCCCCATGCCCACCTCGAACCTCCAACTCTTGCTTTTGTGATATACACATAGTCTTCTGTATCAACAACAGAGTATTCCACAGCAACCAAAGCCACTTCTATTATCCCCCTTTACTCCGCTGGACCCAGATCGTCCGAGGAGACAAAGAATCCAATTTTTTTTTTCGTCTTCTTCTTCCCACCTTGCTAAATATGTCTACACTCAATCCACCAAACGGCACAGGAGATGCTGAAAAGGAGACGAGGACAGGGCCGTCGAGTTTGAGGCCGTCGAGTTGGGTCCACAGTGTACCAGGGAGCCAAACAGAGATAGACTCGACAAGTCCATCGTTAAGAAAACAGGAGAGCGCAACAAGCCCGAGGATTTCGAGCGATGCTGTTGACACAGACAAGCACGAGGAGCCGCCGCTGCCCTACTCAAAAGCTAGGTGTATCGCCCTGGTCGTGACCACCACGGGAGCTGCTTTCACAAACGTGAGGATTTCCTAACCTTCCCCACCCAGAGCTATCCCCGGCTATTCGCTCACACGTTGCACGCTCCTATCAAACAGATTCTATCAATCCAAGCAGTCGTGATTGCCCTGCCGACAATCGGCCGGGATCTCAACATACCAGACTCAAGACTCCAATGGGTCGTGTCTTCGTATGCTCTTGCTTTCGGCTGCTTCCTCCTCCTCTGGGGTCGGATTGCCGACATCTACGGCATGAAAAAGATCTTTGTGCTCGGCTCTGCATGGGTCGCTGTCACCACGGCGCTGAACCCTCTAATCAGGAACGAGATTGGGTTTGACCTCTTCAGGGGCCTTCAAGGTTTGGTAAGAGATAATTGCCACGAGAAAATCCCTGACGAGCAGCCCCTGAACCAGACAGAAGCTGATTATTCATTTCTCTACCAGGGAGCCGCGGCAAACGTCCCCACAGCTCTCGGCATTCTGGGGACTACATTCCGGCCAGGTAAAGCCAAGACTAATGCATTTAGCGCATATGGTAAGCTTCCACGCCCGTTGCAATCTCTACTGTCGATATCGGGCGTTGGGCCAAAATCGAACCGTGACTAAAACGAACCACAGGCGCCGGCGCTCCGTTGGGTAGTATCTTCGGCACCATAATGGCCGGCTTCATCACCGCCAACGTATCCTGGGTTTGGGTTTTTGGTGTCACGGCCATCTTGGCTGGTCTGCTCACTGTGGCCGGAATCTTTGTCATCCCACCGGATGAGCCAAAGTCTCGGCCTGCCAGGGGTTCCCCCGCGGCAGCAGTCGACTGGATCGGCGCCATCCTCGTCACTTTCGGACTTTTCGTGCTGCTGTTTGCCCTCACCCAAGGACCCATCACCGGGTGGAGGGCACCATGGATCCCGGTCCTGCTGGCCCTGAGTCTCGGCATAATCGGCGCCTTTGTCTACTGGCAGAACTGGCTCGAGAAGAAGGGCGACCGACCGGTGCTCGTCAAGCCGTCACTGCTGAAGAAGAGCAAAGGTTTCGGTGCCGCCATGCTGCTAATGGGCCTCTTCTTCTCGTCCTTCAACGGCTTCCTCGTCTATGCAACCTACTACTACCAGTCTTACCAGGGCCTCAGCGTACTCGACACGACGCTGAGGTTCCTACCCACAGGCGTCGCCGGCATCGCGACCGCCTTTGTCGCCTCGAAACTGCTGCGCCGGCTGCCCGCCTGGCTGATCCTATTCCTGGGTAACGTGTGCGTGTCGGTTGCGAACTTGATATTTGCGCTGCCCATCGATTCGAGCGTGAGCTACTTCGCCACGGGCATGATCGCCATGTCCCTGAGCGTCTTTGGCGCAGACACCACGTGGCCGACAATGACGCTGTTTACATCCCACGCACTGCCGAAAGAAGACCAGGCGTTGGGCGGCGCCCTGGTTAACGCCGTAGGCCAAGTCGGAAGGGCAGTGGGACTGGCCATCGCCACCGCCGTGCAGGTCTCGGTTATGGCCAAGGCCAGGGGTAACTCGATCGAGAGTGCTGGGCCCGTCCAGGCTGGTGACGGGCCTAGCTTGGACGGACTTCGTGCAGCCTTCTGGTTCAACCTTGCCGTGGGTGTGTGTGCAGCGGCCGTGGCCGCCATCGCATTCCGCGGATCAGGCATCATTGGGATACCCGAGAAGACCACAACAGTCGAGTCACCTACTTCATCGAGGCCTGGTCAGGAAACCACTGGCATCGCACCGCCGCCAGCGGTGGTGGAAGCAAATCGCGGCAACCGGTCGATTGTCTGAGCGTGGAGATAGGTGCAACCGTCACGGCCGATGCGGGTAAGACATTGGGAGGCTTCCGCGACTGAAACTTGCCTTTGAGAAGATCTATGGCAATCACTTGTAGATTACGCAGTGGTACCTCTGGCAATCGGCTAGAGATCTGGCGCGGGCGGCTAGTCTGTTTGATAGCTTGATTGGCAGAAATCCACTAGCCATGTATAACGTTCACCAAATGTCTTAGACACGGGTTGGCCTATTGAGCTTCGGGAATGGAAATACTCGAGAGTACAGTCATACCACCGGGAGGCTGTTGGAGAGAGTCTGCTTCACTCTACTCGTACGAGCATCTCGGGTCGTTTGTGCTCCTTGAAGTGAACATCTCATACCGAGGCCCTGGACGCAATGTTATACAGTCAGCACGCTATATACTATATTCCTGGGTCCCCCCTACACCAGCCAGTTGTCAAGCTGCTGTGCGCGTACCTCAGGGAAATCTCGACGGCATCTGCTAGTTTTGTGCGTCGGCAGAACCGTGGGCTCGCCTCTTTATTCCGTGTCACAAGAAAAAAAAAAGAATGTCACACCACTCAAACGACCGGAACAGACGACTTCTATTCCCCGCTGGCGCCCAGCTCTGTCTTGAACTCTCGTGTTTGCAACCAAGACAACGTCATGGTAAACTTCCCCTGACCCAGGTTGATCAGCAGAATCAAATCGACATCCCTGGCTGTTTGTTTCAGCTGCAGGCGCAGGATCTTGATCGCGCAGCAAGGGAAGCAATTCCTGTAGTTGACAGGACAGAAACATGACCGTTGCTGCACCAGTAGGAAGATGGAGCAATATAGTAGCAGGGCGATCATCAGAATTTTCATACTTTGCAACGATTTTGTAACACAGGACGAGGGAAATAAATGTGAACTCGTCGGCTTCTTCCTGGTTTATGGGTACATCTTGTAGCACATGTAGACCGCTGCACCCTGAACCCGACATTCTGGTGCAGAGTCTGAGATACCAAGGTTTACTCGACAAGCTGCGGTGTGGCGAGCCATTGGACCTGAAGTACTGTCGATATAGTGACACGATTTGACCCAAAGTCGTGCTATGTGGTGATGAGCCTGTCTTTAATTGACAGCAAAGAACGGCTGACTTGACAACCTCTCTGTGCGCGACCCGGTCGTGTCTGTAGTTCCCATCAAATTCAAAGGCCTCTTCGGATTGAACAAAAGGGTTGCGTGTGGTTTCGGATAATTCCGCGTTGGTCAATGCCGCCGTGATCCTGTAGCTGCGTGCGCCCAGACTCAATCTGTGTTGTCGTCGGCATATGAAAGGTCGTGTACCCGAAAGACCCAGGCTCTAGCAACAGTGATGCAAGACATTCATTGATGAACTAAGTTTATCGTTGCGGTGCATGGAATGGTATTGTTGACCTTTGATGATTTTGCCTACGGGCGCGGACAATCTTCAGCGAGAGAATCCGACGGGAAATTGACAGCTAATCGGCAACCGAATAGACTGATGAAGCCCGACAATAATATTGTTGCAAAGCTTGACATGGTTGAAGCACTGAACTAGTAGGTCCGTACGCCTAGGATTATCCCTGTGCTGTCACTACTTTAAACGTCAATCCATCAAACGGCAAGTGCAAGGAGTATTAGGCAGGGTGCTAAATTACCCAAGACGTGGTCAACGTTGTCGGAAAGAGCACTGGTCGCACAATTAGGTGGGGTAATTACACACCAAAGATTGGCAAAATCCAGGGCGCCACTCGTGGTGAAATTAGCTTCCAAGGTGAGTGAAAAATGCCAATCACGTGCTGACAAAACACTCGACCAAGTTGAACGCACCCGGTGAGGGGAAGTCTTTGACACACCGCTTGTGCACTCTTGTTCCCATCGACTACACCCGAACGCAGCGCGACAATCGACATGGCAAATAACTATTACCAGCAGGCCAACGGGTTGCCTAACGGGGCCCAGTATTGGTCTCCAGAGAACCAAGCTGTTTATCAGCACCTCCAACAACAACAGCAGCAACCTAGTGGTTCGCAAGGCCAACAAGGACTCCCCAGAAATGCTCAACCACAAGAGCAAGAGCACACGCAACTCCAGTTTGGCCTCGGACTTACGGGGCAACAGCAGCAGCAACAACAACCACCACCACAACAACAACAGCCACATCAGCCTATTTCTCAAGGCCCACCGGTCCCGGCTCAAGTCCATGCGCAAGACCAACAAACCCAGCCGACGGCAACCGATGCAACACAAAGCTCGAAAAGAGGGCGAGGCCGGCCCAGGGGCACAAGCACGCGCCAGCCTGCTGGTGTACGCAAGTCTCGGGCCAAGAAAACCACTACAGCCGCCTCAACCTCAACCACAGCCGCACCTGGACCTGGCTCGACGGCCCTGCTCGCGACCGCATCGGCAGCTATAGCAGCAGGACCTGCACCTCCGTTATTACCGGCCAATCCCGCAAACCCTCGTCCTCCGGCACGAAGATTCGCCACTATCGTGACGCCAACCCCGCGCGATGAGGACCTCGGCCCTCGCCCACCCAATCTCGACGACCCCGTCTACCAGGAGCTTTTAAAGATGCAAGACCGATTCTACATTGATCATGAGCGCTGCCTCGAAGCTTTGCTCGATGTTGCCCTGAAGCTAGGGTTCGGTGTAGTCATCAAACGTTCGAAGCGCGAGGACACCAAGGAGGGGGAGCCGCCTGGCCGCGTCTACAGATATGACATGGAGTGCACCGCGGGCAAAGTGCGAGCGAAGGCCCTGGGCGTTCGCACTGTCGCGAGAAAGGACTGCCCGTGGACGGCGCAGATAATCAGCGAAAAGAAGAATGGTAATCTGTGGCAGTTCAAGCTCGTAGAACCCATGCACAACCATGCGCCTTTCCCCGACGCGGCCGCCATCCCCGTCCACCGGAGGCAGACGCTCAAGAAGGTGGAGCATGCCGTCAGACTACTGGGCAAGCAGGAGGGCACCACAATCAAAGACATTCTTGATTTTGTCAAGACGCAGTATCCGGATAGGCCGCTAAAGCCCGAGGATATCAAGAACTTCTTTGCAAAGGAAAAAAAGAAGGCTGAGGGTGGCACCGTTGATCTCAACAGCGAGTATGCGGGCGAGAGCGGCGTCGCGGCGGAAAATGGGGGTGGTGATTAGGTTTGGGCATGCATCGACCGATTCCGTTCTCCGTTCATCAGGGGTCGCCATCTCTTATCATGCAGGGTCTTGAAGTCCCTGGAAGACGCTGTCGCAAATCGCCGAGTTTCGAGTTTCGAGAATGCAGGGTCTTGAAGTTCCCGAGCGACGCACCTGTCGAAAAACGCCGTCTTTGGGTATGCAGGGTCTTGAAATTCCCGAAAGAGGCACCTATCGAAAAACGCCTAGTCTTTGGGTATGCAGGGTCTTGAAATTCCCGAAAGAGGCACCTATCGAAAAACCCCGAGTCTTTGGGTATGCAGGGTCTTGAAATTCCCGAAAGAGGCACCTATCGAAAAACCCCGAGTCTTCGTCATGCAGGCTCTTGGTTTAAGTCTGTTTTTTTTTTTTTTTTTTTTTTTTTTCCTTGGCGTCCTACAAGTCGTCCGACAGTTCTTATATATGTTATTTGGGGATCAAGTTATTTGTAGCGTCGGTGGTTTCCACCCGTATTTACAGGACCTTGATCGCATGGTTCGCTTTCACAGGTGGGACCGCAATCTCTGCAAGCGCTGTCGAGTCTTGACGCCAGTTCACTAGGGACATTATTTCCTAAAGCAGCAAGTCTCAACCCAGCCATGACAAGTACACACACAAAGCCCCTCACGGCTCTGAGTGTGCAGACAAGCTCATGGCCGTTAATGTAACGAAAAAAGCTAACATACATATCTAGTATTCGCCAGATGCAGAAGCCTTGGCAGTGGACAAGTTCAGACTCGCATATGCACATGTATAGCATATTTCATATCGATATCTTCACCGCAGAGCGAATTCGAGGCTGAGCTTTGTTCTGGACTCTCATACAGGAATAAGCACTGTTGATCACGGTATTCATTCGGATGAAATGCTGTCGAGACCATTCATTGCGCAGCCCCCGAGGTTGTATGGACAGGGAACCATACCTCTTTTGGGGCGCCCTGAAAGTAATGGAATTTTCCTCGATCTTGACATGCTACTCAAAAGGCGATGGGCATCACACCAGAACCCGTCGCCTTGAAGTCATTGGTTGCCCCACATTCCGTAGTTTACACCTCAACCGACGACAGCAGCAAACAAACAATTAGTTCAGGGCGAGTGCGTGGTCATGTGTCGAAACAAGCTTCAGACGAGGCAAAATGTAAGTAGCACAAAAGAGAAACAATAGAAGCCTGTCCCAACTCGTTTTACCGAAATCCGATGTGAGCCCCCGTCTCGATGGTGACAAGATGGGATTTAATTTCTGCCAAGGATCTATTATAGGCTCATCGCTGGTGAGCATTGGCACAAAGGTTCCAGATTACGGGATTCAACATGGGCAAAAAAAAAAGTCTCGAGAGGGTTTTGATTGCGCAAACCGCTCGACTGCTCGACTTGGGCCGTTGGTTTTTTTTTTTTTTTTTTTTTTTTTCTCTTTTGGGCTCCCGCCAGAAGAAACAGGCACAATATCGTCAGTGTCATTACACCTCAGGGGCCAACAGCGAGGTGGCACTAGGACACCATAGTCGCACGTCAGGCAGGGTTGCCGAGGTGCTGGCGCGTTGATGAGATGAATTCAAGGCACTGTAATTCCGTTGAAGCTTTCGTGCCTGAGTCTTGGTTTTCTTTGCGCTCGCTCTACATGTTTCTTTCTGTCTCGGTTCCTGAATCGAGGGCTATAGTGCAGCAAGTGACGGAGTGATGGGGTGATGGCAACTTACGTCTCTGTAAACGACAAACGGCCTGCACGCCCACCGAGCTCACCTTGGAAGCTTCAAGTCTCGGGGGGCGTTTTTTTTTTTTCTTTCTTTCTTTGTTTCTTCCGCGTGGAAACAGTTTGTTCTTTTCGAGTCATCGTCTTGCGTGAAAACCAAGCGGCCTGACACAACGCAAGACTCTATCTCAACCCGCTCAACCCGCTTAACAAGTCTTAAGTTCTAATCGCATGATAAGATTTCCTGCTCCTAGTCAAGCTGACAAGCAGCCCACAGAAGATCGCAGATTCTTTCTTTTTCCCGATATGGGGGATAGTACCATGATTTCGTCATTGCGCAGGCGGCAATGAGTCGATCGTTCCGTTCCTGCCTGTAGCACCAATCGTGGCATAGTATGCTGCGACCCGGGAGGTTCTCTGTCGAGCTACCGCAAGTCATGATCCAGGGGCTTGGAAAGGGTATACTTGGTACTAAGCACTTGGTTGGTGTTTTCGATTTACACACAAAAAAAAAAAAAAAAAAAAAAAAAAGTCCCCGCCGTCCGTCTGATCGAAAGTTCACCTGGATTTGGGAGGATAGAACCTGCTGGTCGCGATTCACCATGAGAATCCCAGCCTCTTCTAGCCCTCCAATTCTGCGATTGGTCCCGTTGAGAACACAGATTCTCCAAGTGCGAGCTACAAGAGATGCAAAAGGGGGGAAAAAAAAGAAAGAAAGATATCAAGGACGAAGGAAATGTTCGTCCGATGATACCCATGCATTGTGAGTCTGCCAGCAGAGCCCGTTGAGCAAATTTATTACCAATGCCGGCAGATTGACTTTCCCCAGAGCGGTATCAAATACTTTTTTGGTGCAGCCGTTTTGGGAACAAAACCATATTAGTTGAATACTTCAAGGGTAATTCTTTCGTATTGTGGGGAGGGGGGGTGGCTCCGAGCTACGTTGAGCAAGTCTCATCCTGGTCATGTTTGTTGGCAATGCAAGACCCGAATCGAGCTGCAATCGGGATTCCTATACAGTAAGCATTACCTCTATATGTGCTTTCTTTTTGTTTTCCATAGAGTTTATTTTGCCTTGAAAGGGTTGGCCTGCGAAACGAAATCTGAAGTCTTTGTTCTCTTTTCTTTGCGGTTCGGCACTTGGTGAAAGCAAAGGAGGATTTGTGTATTTTTATCACCAACTCCGCCGCCTAACTCTACACTAAGCTAAGTCGATGACCACGAACTTTTACCTTTTGTTGTCCATCTGGGGTATGGTGCTTGACAGACTAGGCATTCTTTTGTTAAGGTTTTGTCTCCATGCTTCAGATTGCCCAAACTCGGTTGAGGGGCTTTTTTTTCTTCTTGATCTAGAACTTTCACGGTCGACTTTGTCTATTATTTTTTTTTCTCTTATTCAGTTTCCATTTGATCGTCTCTTGGGGGAAAAAAAAGTAGGGATCGATTCCGGGTGTCTGGGTCTCTGGTGTTCGGAAGGAAAAAACAAAACGCTTTCGTTTTCTTTTCAGCAACTACCATATAACTTTATGGCATCGTCTCTGATGACATATATCGATTCCGTGACGACCCGTCATCTAGCCTTTGATACTCATATCCCCTGAGTGTGTGACTGGGACCACGAGGCGAACATGACCTCCCGGCAGCTTGTCATCTCGCCATCGCACGTCACCCAGTAACACATCTTGGCCGATTTTTACCGCAACAGGCATCAACAAACCCCTCAAAGGAAGAAAAGAAAAACAACAACAAAAAAAAAAAAAAGAATGGATAACACCATAACCCCCGCGAGGGAGGACATGAGCACCCACACCATCAAGGCGCTCGCGCCAAATCACCGCGAGGGGCTGGCGGCCATCGTCGTCGTGTCGGGGGCGTCTCTCCTCAGCGTCTCGCTGCTGTTCCTCCACCTCACGGCCAAGCTTGTGCGCTGGCACGTCAAGTCGTGGCGGCGGAGGCGGGCGCGACGCAAGGCAGACCTCGGCCCGCCGTCGGTGGACCTGAGCCTCGGCCTGGCCCCGGAGCACTTCCAGAGCCGGCGTCAAGGCGGCGGCAGCAGCAGCAGCAGCAGCAGCACGGCGGCGCAACCCAGGCCGTGGCGGTTGCCGGCAGGGGCGGCGGCGGGGCACGCGCGCGAGCCGAACCAGTTCGTGGTGCTGCTGTACAACCTCCTCCTGGCGGACCTGCACCAGAGCGTCGCGTTCGTCATGAGCGCGGTGTGGCTGCGCGAGGACGCGGTGCTGGTCGGCTCGCCGACGTGCTGGGCGCAGGGGTTCCTGATCTCCAACGGCGACCTCGCCGTCAGCCTGTTCATCACCGCCATAGCGCTGCACACGTACCTCGTCGTCATCCACGGCTGGACCCCGACGCAGAAGGCTCTCGTCCTCAGCTGCGTCTGCCTGTGGGTCTTTGCTTACCTCATGACGGGGATAGGGATCCTGGGGACGGCCAACGGGGCTGCGGTTGGGGGGTTTTATGTGCGAGCTGCGGCGTGGGTAAGTTACAAAAAAGGAAAAGAAAAAAGAAAAAAAAAAGAAAGAGAGAATAATAGGCTAATATGAAACCAACTTACAAAGTGCTGGGTCAACAATCACCTCGAAACCGTGCGGCTGCTGACGCACTACATCTACATCTTCATGTCGCTCCTGCTCACCAGCGGCTTCTACGTGGCAATAGTCGTGCATCTGTACGCACGACGGCGCCGGCAGTGGGGGTTTTGCAGCAGTAGCAGCTTCGAGAGCCTGCCGTCTCAGAAACAAGACGCCGCAGCGGGGGCGATCAAGACATGCTCGCCTCTATGCACGTCATCGCCAACATCATCATCATCACAATCATCATCATCACAATCATCATCACCATCTTCGTCGTCGTCGTCGTCGTCATCACCAGCGAAAACAACATGCTACAACTCTACCTTCCTCGTCTACCCACTGATATACGTGCTGTGCACGTCGCCGCTGGCCGTCGGGCGGGCGTGGACCATGTCGGGCCGGCGGGCGTCGATCCCGTACTTTTGCGCGGCGGGGGCGCTCATGTCGGCCAACGGCCTGCTCGACGTGCTGATCTGGGGCTGCACGCGGCGCGACGTCGTGTTCGGCGACGTCGACGAGACGGCCGACGCGCTGGGGCTGGATTCGTTTTCGTTTATGCGCACGCCGCGCGACCGCAAGTACGGCAACATTGTCGTCGTCGAGGGCGCCCTGCGCCGCCAGCAGCAACAGCAGCAGCAGCAGCAGCAGCAGCAGCAGCAGCGGTGGCGGTCCTTGACGGGCGACCCGCTACTGCGGAAGCTGGGGAGGAGCAGGGCGGGCGCGGGCGGGACGGAGAAGGGCGCGGCGGCCAAGGGGCTGTCGAGGTGGGGGCGGTATGAGATGCGCAACGGGAGGAGGGCCCGGTCCAACGGCGGCAGCGACACCAGAACCAGCAGCACCAGCCAGGAGTGTCTGCGCGGGGGCATAACGATGGAGACGGTGACCACGGTGGTGGTCGAGGAGGACCTCGATGTGAGAGCGGGCCTCTGCGTGAGGCCGGAGGATTACATTGCAGCGACGGGCTCGGCACCGCTACACATACAGGCCGGGTTGGGATCACAAGACGAGTCCGAGACGGATCCCTGGGCTGGTCCGGGATACATGGGACGGTGCAAAGATTCAAGGCAGGCAGGCTGAATGATACAGAGCCGCGCAGGGCGACGAGCACGCACAACAGAGCTTAGTCGGACGACATACTTCAAGCTATAGCTATAAATAATAACTTTTTGTCTATCTTGCAGTTAGTTGGTGGCATCGTCACAAGAGCGAAACCGTACCGGGCTCACTCCCTGACACTCGAAACGTTGACAGATTATCAGACTGACAATTCCCTCTTGTTCTTTTGTTTCTCTCAAAAGGCTGAAGAGTAAGAAGAAAAGCTAGAGATGCTCATGGGCATTCAAATCAATATTTATTCACCCAAAGCATAGTTGTAACCGGGCCAAAAGCGGCGACTCAAAGCCAATAACAAACCCTCGATATGGCCAAGAAATACGAAACCTCATCAGCCGTGAATGCAATAGGATGAAACTGATACTCTGGACTGGTGGTTTGCTCAACACCCAGACATGGACTCTAGTGCCTCATTGACAGTGTACAAAAGATGAGCCAAAGCTGCTCGTCAAAATCGATCGCCCCCTCGCGCTCTGGGGCGAAAGGGCTAATAGTCCTAGGGATTGCTATCTTTTTCTCAACAGCAGCAAAAAAAAAAAAAAAAAAAAAAAAAAAAAGAAAAGGAACAAACCCAAGTGCATGCCAGCCTCACTCGCACAAGATGCACCACCATCTTCTTCTCGCGATTCTAGCCCTCAGGGCCTCGGCTAAAAGCGACATCCCACCCGGCAACTCCCCGGAACGGCAACCGGCAACCCATTGCCCAGACGACCAATGCGGCAACAACCACGGCGGCACGCCGATCATCCTCCAGAAGCGGTTTTCGCAGCCAGGGTGCCCACGGCCCGTCGGCAGAGGCGCAGCTGAGCACCACGGCCCGCGCGACTGGGCACCGTGGACGCACGCGCCCTACTGCGTCGCCAACGCGAGCTACTGCGTCCTGACCAACGCCGCCTTCCAGCACGGCAGCGGCTTCAGCATCGTCGCCACGCCCGAGGGCCTGTCCCGGGTCCAGGGGCGGCTGGAGTCTGCATTTGCGGCGCGCGTGGGATCGGCAGGGCGGGGGAGCGGTGGCGGCGAGGGCGCGGTGGGGGATGAGAACAGAAACAGAAACAGAAACAGCAACAGCAGCACCGCCGCCACCACCATCAACGGCTGGCCCGACCACTCAAACCCACCTGCGCCATTCAAGATCCAAAAGGTCCCCGGCAAGGGCCTCGGCATGATAGCGACGCGGCGCATCCCCCGCGGCGAGACGTTCCTGTCCGACTTCGCCGCCATGCTGGCCAGCGCCGAGTTCCCCGTCGGCCTGCCGCCCGCCCAGGGCGACGAGCTGCTGGAGCGCGCGGCGACCCAGCTCGCGGATCCCACGAGGGTGCTGGGGCTGGCGAGCTCGGGGACCACGCGGGGCGCGGCCTTGGCCGAGGACGTCGTGCGCACCAATTCCTTCAGTCTCGAGATTGACGGGGACGAGTTCCTGGGGCTGTTTCCGACCATCTCGAGGATAAACCACGCCTGTGGGCCCAAGTAAGTGTTTTTTTTTTCTTTTTTTTTTTTTTTTTTCTGTTTGAAGCATTGTTTGGTGATGCCTAACACTAACACCCCCGTCTGTCGCAACAGCTCCCAGGTCAAGTTCGACCCGGCAACCCTCTCGCTAAGAACATATGCAATCCACAACATCGAGGCCGGTGAGGAGATAACCATCAGCTGTCAGTGAAAAACCAACCAATCCTTCCACCGGTGGCTGCTACCACTCAACTAACCAGCCATCATAAAAAAAAACCCCCCCTTTCCGCCCACACACCCCTTTACAGACGCAGAATTCGGCATGCCCTACGGGACGCGCCAATCGACCCTGCAGCAGCGCTGGGGCTTCAAGTGCACCTGCGCGCTGTGCAGCGCATCCCCGGGCGCCGTGGCCGCGTCCGACGCCCGCCGCACGCGCGCCGCCTCGGTGCTCGAGAGCATCACGGCCGCCGTCGAGGCCGGGAGGCTGCTCGACGCCATCGGCCTGGGCGAGCAGCTCGTCGACATCAGCGCCCGCGAGGGGCTGGCGTCGGGCCTGGCCGTCCACTATGAGGTCCTGACCAGGCTGCACGTGGGCGTGGGGGACCTGGAGGGCGCCGGGGGTTACGCAAGGCGGGCGCTGGAGGAGATGAGGGTTTTTGGCGGTAGCGAGGCCTATCGGTCGTTTGATGAGCTGGATCTGTTTGTGAGGAACTTGGAGCGGAGGACCGGGCGGGGATGAAAAAGCCGGGATGGTATTGGCCCCATGTTAGAATTATTATGACTACTTTGCCATTAAATGTCCACAAAGAAAGGTGTCGGGATGATAATGATGATGATAATAATACAGCTCTGATGAAAGCCAGACGCTCACATCACAGATTCACCCCTGTGTCGAGCCTCTATTCCTCCCCTTCAATCCACAACCTTCAACATTGAATATGCCTGGTGGCTGACCGCCTTGCGCACAATGTCAAGCGGATCATTCCTGCGCCTCTTGTGCTCTTGGACTTCCACCTCCTCTCCATCCTCACCCTTCACAACTTCCATCAAATCCTCGTCCTGGTCTTCAGGATCCTCAAAACCACCACCGTCCAAAAACACCTTGAGCATCCCCTGGCTGTAACCGCTAACCAACGCCGTGCCCTCCATGTCTGCGGTGACGGGCTTGGGTGCCGTCGGGTCGCCGTCTCCCGTCACCCCCGCCCTGCCGCCCGCTAGATTCCAAAACACAAGCTCGGGCATGTCGTAGCCGGCGGCGCGGTATGCTTTTTGAATCCGCTCGTAGCTGGTCGACCACTTGGTGTTGCTGTTCTTGAAGCTTCCGTCTGCATTGTATTCATTTTCGGCCAGGTCCGCCTTGTTGAACTGCATGTCCGAAAACACAAACACCCGCTTGACCATATCCTCTGGTCTGATCTGGTTCTTCACCGCCATGGGCAGCACAAGCTTCTCAAACACGGCGACAAAGTCGGTGCTTGCACCCCAATTAGCCCGCTTCATGGCCATCACTTTTTGAGAAAATGAGGCCTTCAGATCAACAGACTGAATAGATGGGTTTGTGCTAAATGTGATGAAGGTGCCGTCGAATGGAGGTCTACAAACCTCGGCAACGAGCAACGATAAACCAATGGCCGAGTCCATGGGGCAGGTCCCGTCCTTGAATTCAGGATATTCCATGCTCCCGCTGACGTCGCAGACGGCGATACTGTTGTCGAGCGTGCCGCTGTCCCGGATCCGCTGCACCAGAGTCTTCCACTGACCGTCTGCTACTTTCATTTGCATCTCTGCCATCTTCTTCTCCACCCGTGTGTTTTTGTTCCTGACACGACCGCCAGTGGACATGTATCTATTCTGGACGCTCTTGACTAGTACACTCGGGGATAAGACGGCCCCGGAGATGCTGGCCGACCCTTCTGCCACCTTGGTCATGTACTCATCGAAGCGCTTCTCATCCTTTTTGACAAAGATCGGGGTATAGTTTTGCATGGCGATAGAGGGCACGCGGTCGTATTGTATGTTCTCAAACGTGTTTGCCGAAATGTCCCGCTCCACCACTTCCAGCTCCTTGCGAAGGGCAGAAACATCCTTTCGGTATCCCTCACGGGCGTGGCGTATAAAATGCTCGCGGTCCTTGCCGGTTTCATCTCCGGCTGACGAACGGGCTAGAATCTCGGCAATCGTCGAGGTGATGTAGGTGTGTCTGTCATGAAACCGTCCCGCAGAAGGCGCCCACTTGGCACACAGCGAGATGTTTCGCTTACCCTGTGGCTCGTCGCCTCGTAGGCGTCCGAGGTCAGCCTTGAGCTGCTCGGCAAACAGTCTGGCAACAGCCAAGTGTAGGGCTCGATAGTTGGCGTCATTTTCAAACTTTTCCACGGCCGTCTTGTGGCGAGAGTCCGAGGTTTCACGTCGCTTTTCCTTGGCTTGTTCCTGGGTGACCCTGCTGACCTCCTCATTCTCGCGTTGGTGCACGTTGAGAATCTCTTTTGGATCTGCCAGAGGGTCAAGCTTGCCGTTGACGGCAAGGGCAAGGATGTTGAGCAAGTCCTTCCAGTACCCATGCGACACACCATTCTTGACATCGTAGTGGGCAGGATCGCTCTCGTCAACCTCGGCGGCTTCGACAAAGACTGCCTTCTCGGAATCCTCGCCCTCTTTCTTTTCTACCTTCTTCTGAATGACCGGGCGGCTCAGCCAGCACAGGTTGGTGACCAGGGTTGCTGGGTGCTTTTGGAACAGCCAGCCCGCACACCTGTAGAAGGTGTGGCGGGAGCTTTTACCCAAGTGGATGGACCGAGCGTTGTAGATGATCTTGAGAGCGACGTCGGGGTCGCAGTCCCAGGCAAGATTGAGTAGCTCAATCAGACGTGGTCCTGAAACAACATCCTCCAACTCGGCGAAAAGATCAACGAGGGCGTTGTTGGTAGATCTGTATGCCACATCTGCATTCTCCGTGAGCATCTTGTTCTCCACATCGACCATGGGTCCATCCTCAGGCTTGCTTTTGTCGTCTTGAGTGGTTTCAATAGCCATGCTGCTCAAGACCTCACGGACATCTTCAGTGGTCGAGGGCGGCGTCGGAATATCACTGACGCTTGACTCTGTGGTTTTGGTAATGTCATCTTCCTTTTCCGGGGAAGACTTGGCGGCGACCGCAACATTGTTGCAAATTTTTCCGACGACAACAGTGCTCTGCACAAAGGCATCAAAGTCCTTGTTTGACAAGTCGAGGGCCTGATGCTTGGGAAAGGATACTGGTTTCTTTGATTTGAGAAACCATGGCTCGTCTTGAGACGCCATCTTGAGTACGACCTCTGAAGATTTTGAATGGCGCAACTTGGAAGAAGAAGAAGAAGAAGAAGAAGGGGCAAGGAACCAGGACAACAACGACTCTCTAGTTGGACAAATGGCCACCAACGCAGAGAAAAATGGCACAGGGGAGTTGGGATTGAAGTAGGCGCGATGATGCCAATGAGATGACAAGCCTAGCGGCAAGTCAATAAATAGTGAAACAAGCCGTGATCGCGTTCTGCTCATTCTGGTTTGCTACAACTTACTTTGGTGGCAGCTTGGTATCGATCAGATACTCGGCGGCAAGTTGGTCAGACGGCGAAACCCATTTTCTGTCCTTCGTGATTTCATCGAGGTCAATGCGGCAAACGAAACGTTACACAAGGCCAACGGCAAGTGACTCAACCGAGTGGTGTTGGTACAAAAGCAGTTTGGAGTCATCACCAACAAGCACATCACACATTGGAGGGGTTCCTACGAGCTCTCTCCAGACTCGCTAGCAAGGCGGGGTCACGGATGATGTTGGCCGCACTTCAGCTTCCTTGCCGCGCGCCTGCCGCTTGGCTCTTTCCTTCCATGTCAGCCCTAGACTAGCTTGTGGCTTGGATGGCGTCCTCATACAATTGCTGACGGCCAAGGGGCCTTTTGTCAAAGTGGGGCTACCTGCATCTAGCATCGCTGTGACCCATAGGCCGAATTACCAAATCGAGCAACCGAGTTTGCTGGGACATGGGTAGAATCGGCATCAAGATCATATCTCACTAGTGTAGACTAGCGCCGGGAAGTTTTCCCCCGAACTAACCCCAGATTCAGTGATCGGGAGCTGGGTAGAGAAGGGTGAAAGTGTCTAAGGGTTACAGCTAGAAGGGTGCGTAGGACAGATGGAGCAAACTGGGAGCGAGAAGAAAAAAAGAAAAAAAAAAAAAAAAGCCGACACTGCTGGGAATCGAACAAGAGATCCCTTTTAAGCTGTCAAAGTAAACAAGGCACAGTACCAAGGTCTCGATGTTTGTAGGACATTCGTTTGCAGGAGATGGGAGGGTCCAAAGCATCCTGGCTCTTCCCCAGTATTATTATACCACTAACTCAACGGCCCGGGGCTGCTTGGACTACCCGTTAACTCCTCTGTCGTGTTGCGGGCCGCTGGAGCCAGTCGTAATTGTTGGGATAGAGATGTTGCTTTTTTTCAGCAGGAAAGGCATATCATTGGAAAGCCGATACCTAGACCGGGAGAAGCAAAGACAAAGAGACAAGAAGCAGGCTGAAGCGAAAGATATCGGAAAGACCCTGGAGCCACTGAAGTCATGTTAAACTCCTCCGGTTGCTTTTGAATACTTCGCTGATGGTGTCATCCGTTGAATTAATCCTGTAAACCCAGACTGGACCATCCCGATCATTGGTTGTGCCTCGATCGGACTCGCATCCACCAATCAATGCTGCAACAGGCGTGCGTTGATTCGGCCCTTTTTGACCAAGATGCAGAAATGCACGCCTTGTAATGTAGGAAAGCCACGGTAGCATGGCTGCATTTCTTTTTTTTTTTTTTTATGGTTAGGAGGACATTGATTCAAGCCAGTGATATCAGCAGATATTGACACAAGGTGCGCTCCGCATGCAGCAAAAGTCAACAAGAGAATCGTGAACGACCTTGATTCGTTCAGAGGGACGACGCCTCTTGAAGAAGCGGTCAAACGGTTTCTCATCGCGACGCCATCGTATAAATCCCTCTACAGAGGTGACAATTTGCCTGGGAAAGAAGCGCCGAAAAAAAAAATCTCTCTATAAAGACGCCGTCCCATTGCAGCAACATTAACTCTATCTTTATCTGCCTCAACAAATTTCCATAGAAAAACACCTTTCATCACCTATTTTCAGGAAGCCCGACCTTCATTAGCTAAAATATCTACCATGGGATACCCTCACCCCGAGCTTAATGAAATTTTGCCGCCTGGCAAACCTTTCGACGTCGGATTCGCCACGATTTGGAACAGCGAGAGCACCCGATATGAGGGCGACAACGTGGACTTCGTAACGCTGATGCAGAAGCCTGAACCTTTCATAGCTGGAGTGAGTATGTTGTCTGATATTTTATCAACGCGGCAAACGAAGCAACTTCTGGATTTGCTGACATTCCTTCTTGACGTTTTTTTTTTTTTTTTTTTTTTTTTTTTTTTTTTAAAAAAAAAAAAAAAGCTTGAAGAGAATCAGAGATACGCCCTCATGATGATCTCAACGCATGACAAGGTCTCGTCCGACTCACGAGCTCTGAACTGGCTTGTGGCCGATATCCCCTACGTCAACGACTACCTGAATTTGGATGAAGGCAATGTTTTAGTACCATACTGGTGGGCGTACGAGGGAGTGAAGCCTAAGACGCCTGTCACATTGATCTTGCTCAAAGCCAAGCAGGAATTGTCTGAAGACTCTATTAGAAGCTTCGTTGACAAACTTGAAGTTATGAGCAACGGCAGATCTGGTGCATACTCACTGAAGCCGAAACCATTTTTTGAGGAACGGGGTGAAGCCGTTGGTACTTGTCTTCTTTATACTACTGAGTCTGAGTCTTAGTTAAGCAGGAAGGACCTTGGAACGGCGGGTGGCACAAAAATAGGGATTAGAAATGGCTTTGTAGTGTGCAACCACCCAAGTTACCTGCGAGAGTTTTTTTTTTCTTTTTTTTTTTTTTGTTGAACAAAAAAAGAAAAAAATATCCTATACAAACTTAGTTTTAAAATGTTTATTCTCATTCTGCTTTGCTTCCCGCTACCAATACTACCTCTAATAATATTCGCCATATGGCCTCGCCTTTCAATATCCCCAGCATGTTTGGAGGCAAATGTAACGAATACCATGTGAAGGTTGCCGCGCATGCAGCAAAAGTAAATAAAAAACAATCGTGAACGAAATTTGATTCGCTGCTATGGACGACGCCTCCTAAAAAAAAGCGGTCAACCTGTTTTTGTTCGTGGCGACTCGATCGTATACGTCCTTTTGTAACAAAGATAATTTTCCTGGGAATAGACGCCCAAAAAGAAATATGCCCACACAGAAACGTCTATATAAAGAGGCCGTCCCACCGCACGAGTGTTGGATCTTTCTTCATCTGCGTCAACAAGCCTCGACAGAAACCCCCCTTTCAGCTCCTATCTTCCAAAACTCAACCATCATCAGCTACGACATCTACCATGAACCATCTCCCCGAAATCCATGAACTCTTGCCACATGGCATGCTCCCCGGCGGCAAGCTCGTCCCAATCTGGCCCAATTCAGGCGACGATCAGGACATACCCTTTGTGAGGACGGAAATGCTCAGGGCGCAGCCCGGTATAAAGACACAGAGAATGGTGAGCCGTTGTTTTGGCGTTTTATTAACGGGGCAAGTGGGGGAGTTTCTGAATATGCTGACATTTCTTTTGGGCCCGAGATTCAGCCCACGAACAGCAACGGCAAATACGCCTTCCTGATGGTATCAAAGGACAAGGGGATGATGAAACCACCCATGATACAGAATGTAAACTGGCTTGTGCTCAATGTGCCAATCAACGGCGATCATTTGGACCTGGAAAAAGGCGACATCGTATTGTCCTACCAGCCGCCGGGCCTTCTTCCGGGATCTCCTGGGGTGCAGAACTGTTCATTCTTCTTGCTGAAGACCCAACCTGATTTTTCCGTGGCCTCACTCCAGGGCAAGTTCAACCTTGTTCCCACTCCTGTGGGTTTGGCTTTCCTCGGCGACTTCGACGTTACAGATTTCATCAAGCAGACTGGCCAGGTCATTGCTTCGGGGATGGTTATTGTCCAGGGGAGTTGAGTGCGTCTAGATAGGCCTTATGTTTTTGAGTGTTTGAGTGGCAACACGGTTGTGGGGAGAACGGGTTATATGGACCAAAAGGACGTTGGCGAGCGGGGGCGACACAGAGATGAGGACTATAAATGACTTTGTAGTTTGCAACCACTCAAATTACCTGCCAGAAACTGTTTTACTTTCCGTTTCCAACATTTATTTGGAAGTAGTTTGGATGATTGTTGAATAATTCGCTCACACACTTTGTGATGATGTTGGCTCTGTGGTTCCCCTCTTCTTTTTTGTATCACCCGCTCACTTGAACCTAAAGTTAGTGAATACCTTATCGAGGTTCCCACGCATGCAGCAAAAGAAAAAGAAAAAGGTTTGCACCAAACTTGATTCGTTGTCAAGGACGACGGCCTCCTGAAAAAGCGGTCAAACTGGTTCTCGTGGCGACGGCATTGCATACGTCCATCCCTTTTTGGTGGTGATAATTTGCCTGGGAACAAGTGTCCCAAAACGATATGTGCCTAGACGAAAATTTGTATATAAAGAGACCATTCCGTCGCAGTAGCTTGGTGTGCATCTCATCTCCGTCAACAAGCCTCCCTACACAAAACACCTTTTTCCAGCTCATATCTTCAAGACAATTCAATCGTTGATATCCACAATGTCTACCACGGAAGCACTCGCTTTTCCTGAACTTGTTGAGATCCTGCCAGCTGGCAGTTCTGTCAAAGGCAGAATGACCACTCACTGGCCCGAGGGAAAGGGCCAGCCGGGTGAAAAAATGCGCACAGAGTTGTTCATGGTGGAACCCGTGCTCTTTACCGCAGAGCAGACAGTAAGCGTCTATTTCGGCGTTTTCTTTATGCGGCAAATAATGGAAGTTCTGGGTATGCTGACATTTACCTTTCGTTCAAATAACAGCCTGATTTGTATGAGGACGGACTTGCCCTCCTAATGGTATCAAAGGCCGAGGACGGCCAACAAATTCTGCACTGGATTGTAGAAGACCTTTCACTCAGCGACAGCTATGTGGCCGTGGAAAGAGGCCGCACCTTGGTGCGGTACATACCACCGAGCGCGACCATGAGGATGCCCCAATCGTCGTGTTGTACGTTCCTCTTGATCAAAAACGACCACAGGTTGACTCCAATGGCGATCAAGGAAAAGTTTTCTTTGCTTGCTCTAGATGACCTCTCTCGGGTCGGATTCAAAACTACAGAATTCGTTGCCGCCCTTGGAAAGGTGATTGCTGCTTCTGTTATTTATCTCCAGAAGGACAACTAAGGCCGTCCGTGAATGGTAACATGGTCTTGGAGAGAGCTGGTGGTTGGTGCAAGAGGCTGAATGCTCTCGCAGAGATGGGAAAAGCCTAGCATCATACTACTACTGTCAGCTTGTTTTACTACAAATCAAATTGCCATTACCAGATTCGGGTCTCAATACTAGCAGTTCTGGGTATGTCAGGGAAATTCTGCCAGGATATCTAATGCTACGAATCAGCAAGGACTCAACCAGCGCTGTTGCTGCTCGTCCTGTCTTGTGCATAGAGTATCCCCGAGAGTCGAGCCTATTAGAAAATTGGCTTTTAGGAGCCGAGAAAAGTAGTTTTACAGACCGAACGAATAAGAAGGACCCTAGACCTATATTTAGCGAGTGCCCTGTGGAGGCTGCCGGGGGAAAATTTAGGGGTCTCGCTATCAAGTATCCTTGTTCCTCGACTAGCATGCACGTAATATTTTAGTGGCAAAATACTCCAGTAATTGTTGCTTCTGGCGTCCAGGAATCCCGACACCGCTCATCTGGGAGAATATTCGATAAGCGAGACGCCAAGGCCCTGGGCGGCTGCATCCAAAAGCAGGTTACCAATAGGATACTAGACTAGTTGAGAGGCTCGTGATAGGTAGCAAGCCATGCATCAATACATCAGGTTATCTTTTAGCATCGCGATTGAACGCCATAATAATATGCACATTGATCGAAAAAGAAATGGCCTGCATTGAGAAGAATGCAGAAGCCTCTCAATTGGTTGTCAGACTGTCTTTTGTCATGAAGCCATTATAAAGCTTTCCCCACTCAGCTGAATGAAGGTTGGGAGGCAATGGCGTGCTATTATAATAAAAAAGAAGAAGAAGAAGAAGAAGAAGAAAGCGCCAGTATTTTCTTTCTCTTTGCACTTTCTTTTTTTCTTTCTTGATTCACCCCAAGGAAGACGCCGAGCCCGCCTTGTACTGCTTCGGCCGAAGGATGACACCACCACACAATCATCCCTGGAACAACCCAGAATGGCCCAACCATAAACACCAAAAAGTTCCCAGAGTAGATGTGTGTGGACATCGTTGGTGTAACAGTACTGGTGGCATGGTGGTTGTTGGGTAACTTGACAATCTAGGTGTTGAACGAATATAGGATGCTGCTGATTCACCACAGCCAATCCCGAAACTCGCATGCTTGGAAAGTTCTGGGAGCTACTCCGCTCCACCCAAGTGGCAGCGTAACCGCTGGTCTATCTCCCAGGGGCTGCTTCGGGATCTGAGGACTTCTCTGTGTGTGTCTCATTTGGGGATACGGTAAAAGAGATAAGGCATGATCTGCTTGCAGTCTGGATGGAATAAAATAAGACAAGTCACAATTATAGACCCTTGATGAAGCCTGTACTTGAAAAAGTCAAGATATCACAGGACTATCCGTACTTTGGTAAAGAGGACGAGAATGGGCAAGATGACCGTATCGAGTCACGAAACTCCTTTGGTGTGATGATGTTGCACCCAGACATACAGAAGCTGAGAAGCACAGGAGGGCCACACACACCTCTAGAATCTTGGCCTGCAGATTCTCCAGTTGTGGCTTATTTTTCCTGCAAGTGAAGCAAGTAAGCCTCCTACCACCAAGATCTTTTGAGAAAAGAAAAGAAAAACCCCTGCATGAAGGTTGACTTGAATGCCCACAAAGAGGCAATCAACTCCTTTTCTCGTCATGATGCCGTCACAGGCTCTCCGCCATTTGGTCTTGATCTCAAGAAGGAAGGGTAGCTGCTTTGTCTACAAACGGTCTAGGACTGGATCTAAATCTTGTTTTTCTTTTTGTTTTCTTTCAACAAGAACCATCCCTCACAACCCGTCTCATACCACATTGGCCCTCATGTAAGTTTGAGTGATGGGCGGGGCGCCTTTGAATTGTTGGGCCCCCAGAGGTCCAGCCCAAGCTTACGGCTCAATAGCCCAATGCTGACCCGTTCTAGCCGGGTCAATTACTGCCTCACAGGATCGTCTGCAGCGATCAGCAGCAGCCCAAGGCCTTGACAGACTTTTAGACGCGCGAATGATTCTCTGATTGTCATGGAGCCAAGCCACTGTGGGTTGCAATGATAGTTCTCTGCAGGGAGGCGGCGGTGCTATGTGTTTATGATGGTGGCACAATGTCCTGACAATCGCCCCTCACCCCCTGAACCCCAACTCTGCCGCTCGCTTGCGACAGGCGTTTCCGTCTTCCACGGCAGTATGGCGTTCGAGCACGACAAGGCTATCGTGCCCTACCTGCCTTCCATGACGGGCGAGGACACAGATGCAATCTTGGTGCTCCTGCTACTCAGTCACAGACCCGCCGGCTTGTTCGACGCGGCGAGCATTTCACCCAGGTTGGGAGGCATGATCGTCTTTATGGGGCCCCGAAGTTGCAGACGCGAGAGTTCCTACGGCACAAAGGTCTAACGTAGTCTGTTGTTGAGGGCCAGATCCTCTCGAGTTCCTAATTAGATACCTAGTTGGCTGGCTCAAAACGATGGTCCCCCAAGATCGCTATCTGTCTGGAGAGAGTAGTAAAAAAAAGACACATTATATGACTTGAAACAATGTACGCGATGGGTATATACTAACCGAACGAACAATCGCATTGTTAACTTGTATTTTATTTTTTGTCCTGTTTGTGGGAAGCGGCGATAATTTTGTTTCTGAGTGGCTCACTGCAAAGCACAATAAAAAATAAAAATAAAATAAACTTTGATACAATCGGGCCTCGAACTCGTTAATGCACAGGCAGCACTCTTGAAGTACATAGTCAGCCTAGGTGCCCGGTAAAGGATTGAGGCGCAGACCGTACCAACGAACTTCCCATTAGGCTAAAGAGCAAAATTGCCTGATTACATGTACAAAAGCGTGGCGCTGGGGGAGAGTGTTGGACGGCAGGTTGATGCGTGCAGGATGGGGAAAAAAAAGTAAGATGGGAAAAGGCTAAGGAAGAAGGCGGATGAAGTAAAAGCGAAGCCTAGGCGAACCTAGTGAGTGAAGAGATATATTCTAATCATATTCTAATTTTTTCAGCTACTTCGCTGATGAGAAATGATGATTGTCGACCTATAAAGGAAGATGGTTAAGCCACTTTGCCAAGTCTTTGACTACCGAAGAACATGTAGCAGCAAGGCCCGGCTACTGACTTTAGCCTAGAATGCTGAGGCCAAGGCCCAGGGTTAAAGAATTGGACTTTTCAGTGCTCAGCTACCGAAATATATATTCGCTTTGTGCAAGCAAAGCAAAGAAGACAAAAAAAGAAGGATTATGGAACAAAATGCGAAGCCGATCAAGTCTCGAACCCAGTGGTCAAGGGGCGTCGAAACCTGGAATCAGAAGATGCTCCCGATTGTGACTGTTGCTTACGCCACTACAGCAAAGCGACAGGTTAGCACTCAGCCCATCGGTAGGTAGGCGGAGCTCGCGAAGCCCACAGCCAAGGTCAACGCGTG
Source organism: Pyricularia pennisetigena (assembly GCF_004337985.1). NCBI lineage: Eukaryota > Fungi > Ascomycota > Sordariomycetes > Magnaporthales > Pyriculariaceae > Pyricularia > Pyricularia pennisetigena. The sequence continues at coordinate 2,448,399 of NC_043740.1, forward strand.
GGATAGGAAGTGTGGAATAGGGAGAGAAAAAAAAGGTAAAAAACAAAAAGAAAAGAGACAAAAGCGAAGCCCAGGCAAGCCTGGTATGGGGGAAATGCAACCGAAGCTGCTATTGCCACCCAACCTCCTATGGTAATGCGGCTACTTCGCTGGCAGCATTCGTTTGTTTTTGGACTTATAAAACCACATCCGGAATCCTAGGCAGGCAAGTGGGGTAATTCCAGTCAAGTCACTGCGTCGTGCAAGTCACGTGAATGACAAAGGCAGGGATACCCCAAAATCCGAAATAGGTAAACGGACGACGGAAAACCCACTCTGGCCATTCCGGCCGACGCCCAGGAAAATTCGCGGCGGTTCGCTCAGTGTCGCTGTCAGGTGCACATTGAGGTCGGCTGGACGCAACGCTAGGTACAGGTGACCGAGGGAACAGGCAGGACAGCAGACAATTTGGTTGGAAAATCCAAAAGCCTCCACTCCCCAAACATCAATCCAATCAAGTAAGAATCAAGGTAGAGACAATGCAGCACCCCTACGTCGGATTATGACCTCGATTGACGACCTCGGCGGCAACGGCCCTCGGCTGCCAACTCGGCCCGTCAACACGGGCGTGCTCCCCGTTCTGCCGCCCGGCGTGGAGCAGCCGGACAACAACTCGCGCAGCAATGCCGCGACAGCCGCGTCGGCCGCCGGCATGCGCGCATTCACCGCCCAGGCCGTCGCCTTTTACTTTCGCGCGCCGGCAAAGGCCTTCTTCCGCATGCGCGTCGACTACCTTGCCTTTGCGCGCAACATCCACCTGGAGCGACAGCGACAGCTCCAGGAGGCCGCAGCCGCGTCGCCCTCCAGGCTCAAGGACGTCGTGCTCTGGCTCCGCGGCACCACGCCCGGCGTGCTGACCACCGCCATCCGCCAGCAGGGCTGGTCCGTGGTGCCGGAGCACGTGCTGCCGCCGCTCATGGCCAACGTGGCCGTCGGCGCGGTCCTCTACTCCAGCTACCTGCACATCCTCGGCCATCTGCACGAGGAGTCGTCTCGCGCAACCAAGCGCGTCTACCCGCCCCCGTGCCCTCAGGACACCTTTGCCGCTGGCTTCATGGCCGGCTGCATCCAGAGCTTTGTCGCCGCCCCGCTGGACGCCATCCAGGCGCGCTACGACCATCGTGCATTCATGGGTGCCGAGACCACCGCCGCGTCCGCATCCGCATCCGCATCCGCATCCGCCAAGCCGCCGAGCATGTGGGCCTTTGGGTCGGCCAAGCTCCGCGAGATCGGGCTGCGCGGCGTCTTTGCCGGCTGGAGCATGTCGCTGGCCAAGGACAGCTTCGGCAACGCCGTCTTCTTCTCCACGTTTGAGTACATCAAGGCCCAGAGCTACTACAAATTCGTCAAGTGGTACTACGGGGACCTCAGCGAGGCCATGGTCGACGTGCTGTCCAGGCGACGGCCTTGGTCTCTGGGCTCCGACGCCCAAAATGCACCGCAGCCGCGGTCCAACGCCGCCGCCAATGATTCGGCCGCCGCGCCGACGGTGATCCGGCCGCACTACGCCATCGAGCCCGTCTTCCTCCTCGCCGCCGGCGTGTCCGCCTCGATAGCGCAGCAGGTGGCCGTCTACCCCATCTCGCAGCTGCAGCTGGAGCACTTCAACCACCTGGAGGACCTCGACGCCGAGGCGAGGCGGCACCGCGCGAGCCCGGACAGGCGCGGCCCGAGCATGTGGCGCGCCTACTACCGCGCCTACCAGGAGACGTGGGCGCAGTGCTCGGCCGTCGCGAGGTCCCAAGGCACACACGTGGCGTCGTGGCTTTATCGCGGCTTCTGGTGGAACACGCTTCGGCAGGTCCCCAGCACCAGCGCGGGCCTCATCATCTTCGAGCTGGTGAGGCGCAAGTACGGTCTCGGCGGCGACGAGGTCCGCATCACCAAGGACGGTTATGATATCCTGCTCAGCTGAAGCTTGTTTTTTGTTTGTCTCTTTTACAAACTCCTCTCTCAAATTGTTTGTATTGCAATTTGTTTTCTTCATTGGCTCTAGACCGGCGTTGGTTGGCGGGAATTGGCTTGCTTGTTTTATATTCGTGCTGGACTCTGCCCATAGACGCTTTTACAGGACGGACATAGCATACAATTCACGTTTCTTTTTTGTTTCCTCTCCCAAAAAGCATTCTTGAAACCCTCATTTCTCCCCTTTTAGTCTGACCAATCGTCTTCGAGATCAGCCTCCATGGCGCTCTTGAACTGTGACACGGCGTCATCCACATCCTCCAGCAGGACCGGAAAGTCTGCAGCCGCCTCAAAGAACCGGCCCTGCGCTGCATCGACACCGAGGCCGGCATAGGAACGCTCGCCGCCGTCCGCCTCGCCTGCTGCCGGGATCTGCACGCCGGCGTTCCTCGCCGCGACCTCCATCGGCCCCTCGAGCGACGACACGCCGCCCCAGGTCCCATCCTCTGCCCTCCCCGAGACGCCGGGCCCCTTCAGCTCGTCCCTCCACGCCTTCCGGAACGCCAGTCCCAGCTCGGCGTACTTTTCCGGACCGAGCGGCGTCGGCGGCGGGTCTAGACCCGTGACCGTCTTGAAGGTGTGTGAGTCCAGCAGCTGCACGCTCAGCATCTTAGAGCTGCCTACGTCCCACATCCGGGGGTTCTCGTGGTCCGGCTCGATGTGCTGCTCGATCTTGCCGCCTGCCGCGATTCCCAAAGCCGTCGGGAGGGTAGGTGGCTGAGTCGTGAGGGTGATTGGGGTTCCCATCAAGTAGCGGACGCGGTGTGCTATTTGGGGCGGTTAGTTATCTTGGTACAAGGGACATGAGGCCGGCAATCTCTCGGTATGATGTTGCTTGACTTACTGTCGGCTATGGGCTGGCCTCCCCTCCTTAGCACTTGGTTGCGGGGTTGAATGCCCGTCAAGACGAGCAGCCGAAGCTTGAGGAACGATAACCGTTCTTCTAGAGAGTTTAGAGGAATTTCGATGATGTGAAACTCATGGCCATGCTGGACTGTAATCCCATATCTGGGGCGGCTGACGTTGCGCCCGTAAAAAGGATCGTTATAACCGGCAAACTGTGGGTATGAAGAGTTAAAAGACTGGCGCGTGCCGCGTCCATCTAAATAAATTCCTGGTAAACAGTATTTCGGTTCGTCAAGTTGGTTGGGGAAAGTTTGGTCCCGACCTAACAGGCCGGTATGACCAAGAAATGCGAGGTTGTCCCGACCGGCTCTGGGAATTTCGCAGGCTTTGCTGCTGTCTATACCAGGACCAGCGAGAAAGTGTATAAGGCCCAGGATGCGCTGGCCATTCCGTATGGTCATGAACCGATCAACCTTTGGCTCAAGCACCTTGAGTTGCACACCGTCGTCGAGACTGTCCGAGGAGGCCCAAAAGGGCGCGGTGAAAGCGGTACCCGCTACAGAATGACCCAGAAAGTGTTGAAGCTCGCTGCGCAAATGGCCAAGGGTGCTTTCCGAGTTCAAAACCATGCAAAAGCTAGTTGGAGTCGTCCTATTTGTGTACTGCTCGTTGGTCCGGGATGCTATGGAGGCCTCGACGATGTAATCGCTTTCAGGCATGGAGCCAGTCGGCACCTGTACTCGACAAAGTCAGTTGTTTTGCACCCACCCAGTAAGAAGCACAGACGGTCAGGAGGGCAAATACTAGCGTCTTCTTCTTGCTTACAATTATCATGTCCCAGACCTTCCTTGCCGAGGTCTGTCCCGTTTCCGGCTCTATTCGAGGAGTGCCGCTGCGTACGTCTTCCCAAGTTTGTACCCGGACGATCCCGGGCTTTCTGTTCTTCCTTCTCCAAACGCAAAAGATAATTACAGCAGTGTTTTGGTATCCCATTTTGCTGATAATTACCCCTTCAACATCGTTGAAATCCTCGCAGACGTCAAACTGGTCAAGGGGGCTGGCGTCAGCAAAAATCGCTCGTTGAACCGTAATTCCACCAAGTTGCTCACCTGAAGTCTCATATTGTTATCTCCATTTCCTTGATCGCTTATGTCAAACGTCTCGAGAACCGCCGGGGACCTTGCGACCTCCATCTCAACCATCACCCCGGCTCTACCTGACTGTCCATCATGACGCCCTTGGTTGTTCCGACGCTCATTCGCCGGAAGCTCATCGACAAGGTCGGATAGCATTTTTTGTCTGCGCGGAAGAAGGCTCTTGAGATCTTTGATGTAGATGACGTCCCCGGCCACTAAGCCCTGCTCTCTAGGTGTCTTCAAAACGTCATATCGCCGTTGGCCTTCCCCCCTCAAAAAGAGATTGTTCTCCTCGGAACCGGCGTGTATGCTTTGCACATCGTGCGCGGGTATTATTTGGAGCTGCAGTCCACCGAATTCGTCATTTCCCGTCACTTGCCACTCGACAGATGCACCTGCGGGCGTCTCTTCGTCCTGCTTGCCGTCTTCGGACTCGGTATTCTTTGCCGCCAAATAATCCCTCCGCGAAGCTGACACCATCTCCGTAGCTACGAATTGCCGCACAACTCCAGGCTCGACCGAGGTGCCGTCCAATCTCTTCTGGTCTGGAGACACGAGATAATCTTGATTCTTGGCTAGCAACTTCTTCTTGGGCAAAGTAGTGTCCATTGTGGCGCAGTGGAGGGCCTGGCCGGAGATGGTGTTGACGCCGCCGACAAAGGGCCGCACGGCAAACTTTATGGGTGTCTTCTGTCCTATCCTGATGAAGTTGATCCAGAAGGCTTCCGTTTCTGAACAAAAGAAAAACAAGTCAGAATACCGAAAATAGCTTCAGGGCTCCCAGAGAAGCATCATCCTGAACTTACGATAAATCGGCATGAATATGCCACCTTGAGCAACCATTGAACTCGGCATCCTGTCCGCAAACTTTTGCACGTCAAAGAGAGGGAACGAGCCTATGGCTGGCGGTAGCTGATATTTTTCGTCACACCAAGGCAGCCGGGCGGTGCGCATAAAGGATATTGCAAGATCAGGTTCGTCGATATCGCGGCCAAACGCAATAGCATCTGCAAATACTGGGGGTTCTGCGTCGTCAATGCCGCCAGCTTTGGACTGCTCCATGTTCATGCCACTCGGGAGGTTTGCATCCTGTGCAACCTTTGCCAAGTCGGCCTTCCTCACAGCCTGCAGCGGTCTGGGGAAAGCTCTGCTGAAAAAGGCTGCTATGGGCTGATCAATGTTTATCTTGAAACCCTTCTTTGGATTCGCGCAGGATCGCCCGTGTGTTATTTCAACGGGGCTCGTGAACTTGTCAACCCAATTAGGATCGATAGGCTCACGCTTATCCCTGTGGGAAACAAAGTAGGTGTATGTCTTTAGGTCTGTTTTTTTTGTTCCATACAAAGTCGTTTATCTGATTGTTAGCCTGACGACGTGGACGATTGATGGCACCCAAGGGTACATCACGCTGGCATTGACGAGCTGTACCTGGAATTTTCTTCAGGAGTTCCTTGCCGAGATTCTCAACCAGCGTGTCTCCTGGGAGGCAAAAGTCGTAAGAAAACTCGTCCTCTCCGTAGGTCTCTGGTGTAAGCCTCTTCTTGAGCCCATGTATTCGGATGACGGTATCCTTTGGTTTGGGTGTAGATAAAGTTGTTGAAGTGAACTTCCTTTGCAGCTCATGGCAATTATCCTGCGACTGCCCATCCAAAACCGTATTTGACCTTGTCAGAGAAGAGCTAGCCGCAAAGGACGTTGCACTGAGAGCGACGGGCGCATGTGTTTGGGATGCAGCAGGACTAGCAACGCTGATGCTCCTACTGATAAAAGATGAATTCGCTAGTCCTGGGTTCTTATGTGAGCTTTGTGCGGATGTTACAGAGAACACCTTGTCTTCCATGTTGCCCACTGGAGCATCTGGCTGCGAGATGAAGCTGAGCGATGCAGAGTAGTTCGTCTGACGTTCAGCCTTCTGTCGACGAGTCAAAATCTCCATGATAGTGTCCTCGACGATTTTGTAATTGTCGCTGTCAGAGGATGCAAACCGACACATGCTGCGGTGGTTGGCATTGAGAGGCAGCACGATCTCGTTGGGCAGGCCGATGATGGCAGAGCTCTCCGGGACAACCTGATTTGCGTGCCAGGATTCGATTAGACAACTTGCTCAACCCAATTTTTTTCTCTTCTTAGTCCTGCTTACCAGCGTCGTCAGTGGCCTTTCCACCTGTTGCTCCGTAAAAGTCCTGATCTTCAAGGGTGTCGCGCGGTGCACAAACTGGCTGGAGATCCCAGCGAGCATCTCTGAATTTGCCTTGAGAGTCTTGAGAAGCTCTTTGTTGAGACCTGTCCCGAGACTTGCGGTGTTGATGAGGCTGGTGAGTACTAGTCCCCAAGAAGCCAGGTCCGATCCTCGGTGAGGCGTGCCCATGAAGACGATGCCGACTGTCGAGTCCAAGATGTCACCATAGTTGACAAGCTCCATGTACGCCATGATCAAGGCCTAATCATGACTTGTTAACAGGCAGCGCCTTCAAAACACCAAATAGTCAAAGAGGACACAGACCTTTTTGACCACGATCCCTCCGAGACTATGAGCCACGAATATAAGAGGGCGGCGGCTTGCCTAGCGGATGTAGAGATACAAATCAGCAAATCATTCTCCAGTCACTTGAAATGCTTTTTGGCGACCTGCCTTCTCGTCACCCATTCGCAACAGCCGCAGCTTGCCGAGGAGCTCTCTAGAGAACGTTTCAACTCCCGCCTTCGACTTGCTGAGTGCCAACTTGGAGTCGTAGCCAAAGGTCATGATCCTAGCCATCTTGGCCCTCTCGGGGAGGAAGTCTTCCAACCAAAATTTGCCGCTCTCGGGGTCCGTCCATGTTTTCCGTGCATCTCCATTGAGACCGTGGACTGCGACGATGCTTTCACAAGAAAAGAAAAAAAAAGGTCAGCCCAATAAACCTATCGCAGGTGATGGTTTTGCCTACTCTGCTTCCAAGCAGTTGCTGTCCACCTTATCCTCAGACGTCGGGTACAGCACGAATAGCCCATGCGGCTCTTTTTGGCTCGCCTCCGCAGTCTTTTTGCTCGTGCTAGTCACGAAGGGGTTACGAAATGATAGCATCTTTCATGATGGGTGCGGTCTAATCATAATTGTGACAACGATCATGGTGAAGGCACTTGAGTGATGATCACGGGCGGGGAACTAGATGAGGGGTATTTGGATCTTCTCAAATGGTGAGGCCGGAGGTAAATGTGCAGTCGGGCGCTGATGGTGGTACAATAAAATAGTATGCAACGGTTAAGGTACCCCGGGACTCATGTCAGTCGCCCAACCAGGCTCAGGCTAAACCCGTTCCAGTCTCGAAAATCGTGCGCTTATGAAGCAAAAAGTTCCGATCCTGCTTGAACCACCATTCCAAAACCCCATCCGGGGGCAAAGTGACCAAATGCTCACCTTCAATCCGGGAGGGCTGCGACGGTGGCACATTCGTAATGCTCGACAGGCGTCCGCGGGCTTCACCCTCGACTCTTTTTACATAAAAATGCAGCGAATCCACAACATCAACCTGCAGCGTTGGACGCTGCACCCAGTCCGGACGGAACTGGCCTACGCAGGCACGACCGCCATCGACGTAGCAGACCACCATACCCATGACCACCGGTGCCGGCGATGCTGCCGTACGGCGGTCTATGCAAAGTCGTAGCTCTGCCATGTTTTCAAGAGAGCATGACGTATAAAACCAGTCCGAGTAAAAGTCGTGCGAAACTTTTTGAGGGCTGATGGAAAGATAAGATGGCATCGGCGGCGGGTAACTGTTGTCTTTTGCAACGATGGCGGGCGCCATGCCATCAATCTCACCCCCTGTTGCAAAAAGCAATCGATGATCGCCGGACCACTGCAGCCGGTTATAGAAATGGTTAAAGTAGCAGCTCGGGCGGCCCAAACTCAATTGCTCGAAATGTATGCGGCACGGTAGGTTCGAGGGCATGTAAGCAATGCGTCGCCATTGGATATCTTGGAGGCCCCCAAACATGCCAAAGACGCGAGATCGTCCTTGGTTGGTGAAGAGCTGTGGCTTGTTAGTTTTGAGACCTCTTGGGATATTGGGCGCCAGGCTTTCGTAAGCATAGAAGGATACGATTTGACTCACCACAACTCCCCGGATGACTTCCTCGCAATGATTGTAGCGACCGTCGGGTCCACTAATCTTTCTATTACAGGTCGCACCCCTGGGTAGGACAATATATCGAGCCCATATCTCAGTCACACGTTCGCCCCTTTTCAGAGGCATATAGAGCGAGTAAGACGACCGTTCAAGAGACACGCTATCAAGAAAAGCAGTGTCCAAGCCATCGGACGGGCCTTTTCCGGTGTTTTCACGGTCAGGCACAATTCCCTCAAGGACGCAATGTACTTTCGAGTTGACGGTGCGCATTATCACGCAGAGTCCCGAAGTGTCGTGCCGGTTGAGATCAACATGTCTCATGTAAACAGCTGGAGGCAATGATTTGGGCTTTTCCAGATCCCATGCCTGCCGCAAGGGCAGCTCCATGATATTAGGAGGTGAGAGAACTGGATCTTTCCAGTAGACTAACGGCCTTTTCTGCTTTGAGATACCCCTGGGACGTTTCAACTTCCGAACTTTGGCTCCCTATCGAATGGTGACCTTTAAATGTCAATGGGTCTGATCCCTTACACAGTAGCTTCCATAGTCTCTTCCAACGCTGGCTGGCTAGATATGTAGTGATATCCACTTACATCACTGCAGCTGGTCCAGTAATCATCTTCGGTAGGTCTTGAGATATGCATCCACCAAGCCCCAGGAACTTCAGGATGCCTCTTTTGCCATTCAAGTCGCTTCCCAGGAGGAACGAAGAAGACTTGTCGGACACCGAGGTGATCCACAGCAACTAGAATGTCTCCATGGCTAGATTCATCTGTGCCTTTCTGGCCAGCAGGGACTATCAGTCTTTGAGACCCGTTGACTTGGTTGCCCGTAACTTGATCGGGCTCATTGCAAAGTTCTCGGATATAATGTCGCCCGTCCAGCTTCATGTATGATGCATATAATGGCAAAGCCAAGTTCACTGTGGTATCGGAGGTTGGGTTCCAGTAGAGTGAGCTGCCAACGCTTGCCATCATGGCAAAAGGCCGTTCCAAAAGGCCAGCAATCATGAGACATATGTCAAGAGGAAGTGCTGGTAAAGGTTGGTCGCCATGTCTACTGAGAGAAAACTGCAAATTGAATGCTAGGGCAAACCGGTTTTTTTCTAGGCGGCGTCGTTCCTCGGAGAGGTTGGGCCGGAAGCTATATCGTGTCGCTTCTAGAAAATGTGTTTTGTTGTGTTGCCAAGAACCGCGGGCTTGATGGCAGTCGAGATGAAAGCATATTGCTCGACGTGGTACGTCGTTCTGATCTATGATGAAGTCACGAGATGACCGGTCAGACAAGGTCATGTGCAAAGTGATCTTGAGATCATCGTCGGTGCAGTCTCCGTCGTTCACAAAGGTGAACCACGGCGAAATGATGCCACCTCCGAGATCTAGTTTGATAGGGAAGCAGATGTTTTCATTGTTGAAAGTTAGCGTCAATTCGACAGGCCCGAGAGAAATCGACAGAATGAATGGGGGTGGAACACGCTGAGTGCCAGATGTGGTAAGGTTGTCTTTAGCGCATGACACTGTGGAATTGCTCGAATCCAGTGCAGTGCAGTGCATTTGTCGATGGTGCCTGGGCCCAGCAAAGCCCATGACAAAACACAAAACTTACCTGCCACAAGCAAATCCCCATCTTGCACCGCAATCTGGCATAATCTGCACCTCGCCTCGACAATGCAGTAGGCGCGGTACTGCCCAGGCGCTGGATCTGGGGCCGGGTGGACGTCTAGCTCCCTTTCGTCGTCCGTCGAATCATCTGGTGAAGGTTGTCGTGTAGCTTGTTGCATAGCTTGTAGGTGCTCTCTGATGCGTTGCGCCTCGTCTGCTGAGAAAATTGACACGTTTTATTTTCCATAAACATGTGCAGAGGGATAAAGACACAACACACACAATCCATGAACCCAGAATATAGCAGAGCAGAAGAGACAATTGAATCAAGCCTGCCCGACGGAAATGATCCAGAACATCTCTATCAACGTTATATTCGACCTCCTTGCGCACGATTGCCGGGCGCCACCTTACCCCGCTACTTCCGCAAGCCCGTAGACGATTGGCCCAACCGGGACCGGGTGATGGAGCCTCTACAGCACGACGCTAGACTCTATTGTGAGACGCTTTGCTTTTCTTGCTCAAAAATTGTGTCCATCCATGACTTGGAGCTCAGCCTAATCGGGCAATTATGGTTTTTTTTTTGGGGGGTTTTTTTTTTTTTTTTTTTACGGCTTCGTATTCCACTCAGGCCCTGGCCTGGCAAAAGACATGGGCTTGTGCGATCACGTTGTGTACCACCCCAGGGGCAATAATATAGACAGCGTTTCCGTACCTAGCGGACGAAGTGGAGGGGCTGTTCTCGTCTCTGGCAAGGAAATGATACGCTCTTGGCACGCACTGCTTTTCGTCGAGAGCACTTTCCCGTTCCTGAGGTTTCTCCGCTCCTTCCGTTGCAAAATGGTTGGGACATGACTGTGGCAATTGGGTGCCCCAACCCCTCGTGAAGATACGCAAAGGTGAGGTAATTACCTAATTTTCCTATTTCAGTAACTCTTTGTGTCATTAAAGGCAGAATTTGCTCTAGACTCGTTGGCCCGACACTTTGGGGACATGACCAGCTGTGTTCTTTAGTGCAACACATAGGATACCAATTCACATTCCTCTTTCCGCCAAAACTCTCCTCAGCTTGTCGGCAAACGACGAAACATTGACAACCCTTGGGTTCAACATGGTGTAGTGCGCACCGTTCACGTTGTGAAACCTCACGTCGCCCCCCTTCACGAAGTCTTTCCGCGCCGACAACCTCTCGTTGATCCAATCCCCCCTGATTTTGGCGACATGGTTGAGTGGATCTGCCACAAACAAGTCTATATTCTGCACGCTGCCCGACGGCTCATAATCGACGGCCAAGGCCTGCATGCTGGACGCGATATTAACCCAGTGCAGGTAGTCCTTTTCGCTCAGCCCCAAATCCTTCCACCTCGTTTGGTCGCAGTGCGGTTTAATGTAGCGGATGGCCTCGAGCTTTCCGTCGGGGTGGTCGGAATACGCCCGCTGGCAAATGGCCTCCTTGTGGGCGTAGATGCCTTCTTCGGATATGAGTTCGACAAAGTAAAACAGGTGCATCACACACTCGTCCCAAACCAGCTCCCGCATGCGCCATTTGATGTGTGGCGGCAAGTTGAAGGGCGCACACACGCGGACCTCGTCACCGCCCGCCTCGAGCACCTTGGCCACCTCGAATGCCGCCATGCCGCCGAACGAGTACCCGGCTATCGCGTAGGGCCCGCGCGGCTGCCGCGCCTTGACCGCGTCGTGGTACACCCGCACCAGCTCCTCCAGGCTACCAAAGGGGTTTTCGCCGGGCTCGAAGCCGCGCGCCCGGAACGCGTACAGCGGCCGGTCCGTCAGGTGTCGGGCGAGAGCCACAAACACCAGCACCTCGCCCACGCCAGGGTGCACCATCCACAGCGGCGGCTTGGACCCGCGCGGCTGCAACACCACCACCGGGTCGTAGCTGCTGGTGCTACTGCCTTTCTTGTCGGCCTTGGCGGCCAGGGTCTGGATGCGGGCGGCGAGGCCCAGCCTGCTGGACCAGTCGTTGTTGATGCGGAATTTGAGCGCCATCAGGTCCATGGAAGTCGCGCCTACGAGAGGATTGAGTCGTTGACGGCAAAGTCGTCCTCGGGCCGCAGTTCCAGCTGCTCGCGTATCAGCTCCAGAAGCGCCTCCTCGCGGTCGTCGGCCGGCTCCCCACACATTCTGAGCCGGTGCCGCCGCACCGCCGCTTCGTGCCTGCTCCGCTGCACCGCAAATTCGCCGCGCTCAAATGCGGCCTGCAGCTTGGCCCGCAACAGCTTGGCCAGCGTCGACTTTTGCATCAGCCCTGCATCGAGCCCGACCACGCGCGGCCGCGAGCGCGTGCGCAGCGCAATCACTTCTCCGATGCGCTTTTGCGTGTCGAACAGGGCCGCGCCCTCGTCGTCGACAAAGTCGGGGTGGTTGCAAGGTTGGTAGAGCACCACGACGGCCTCTGTGTCCATGCCGGGATCTCGGGTGCTGAAGCAGCAGAAGTGGGCTGGAGTCGCGCCGGGGATCTCGGCCTGATCCAGGGCAGAATCCAGCTCGTGGGGCAGGTATTTGACGCCGTTGATGTTGATGAGCTCCTTGGTGCGCCCCTTGAGGTGCAGGTTGCCGGCCTCGTCGAGGTATGCCAGGTCGCCGGTGCGGAACCAGCCGTTGCCGGTAAAGGCCGTCTTGGTTGCTTCAGGGTTGCCAAAGTAGCCTTTGAACGCAGCCGGGCCCGTCACCTCGAGATGGCACCTCTCGCCTGGATCTGCGGCGCGGACGCTCGCTGTGGCCATGTGGCTGTTGCCATTGGCGTGATCCGTGTCTATCGCGGTGACGCGTGCCGACAGCCCCGGCATCGGCCTCCTCAGAGATGCAAATTCCAAGCCCTGTCCGACGTCGTATGTGGGACAGCTGCTGTTGAAAATGCAACCAGCGCACGTCTCGGTCGTGCCAAACGACGGATTGATCACGTTCTCCGGCGCTCCGTATCTGCTCAACATCTTCTGCACCGCCACGCATACCTCGATGACGTTTGCTTCACCGCCCGTGTCTAGATATAGCGCCTCGAGATTGAGGTCCGGGTCCAGATGCGGCGCCCGGCCGGCCTCGACAAGCCGCCGCAGTTGTCAAGCGCGCAGCGGGTGGTGTCCCTGTTTTTTTTTTCGAAAACCATACTCACAAGTCGGGCAATACGTCATATCGTTAGGCGTGACTGGATACACATCCTCCCCGTAGGTGGCGTTGAGCACAACGGAACCGACAACGTGGCCCGTCTCCAGCCTGATCCACGTCTCGACCTCTCTCCGCCGCAGCATCTCCTCGGTCACGAACACCTGCCGCGCACCCCGGATCCAGTTGCCATAACCCCCGTATCCTGAATGCTGCCCGAAACAGAGATCGACCCCGTTGCCCTCGACCGTCATGCCCGGCACCAGGCGGTCCCACCTGTGACACCACGTGTCGCCGTGGTCGTGCCCAAAGAACATGGCCACCACCCCCGGCGTCTCCACCACCGCCCGCATGAACGGGACGTCCTGGCCGCCGTAAGCGCAGCCCGCGTTGTCCCGGCCGTCCGGGCACCACCCCTGAGCCTGCGGCGAGACAGGGTAGTCGTCGTTGATGCCCGGCTGGAGACGCGGGTCGACCGATTGCCTCCCCCGCTCCGTCTGCAGCGCGTGGGCGGCGTAGATGGGGATGTGCGTGAAGACGAGGCTCGGTATCGCTTTGCCGCCGAACCGGGCCCTGAGGTGGTTTTCAGTGGCGCGGAACCACTCGACGGCGCTTTCGTGCACCCAGTTCTCCAGCCCGACCAGGCCGCCTTGCTCGTCCTTTTCCTGGTACCGCCACCCGCCGCGGCTGTCAAAGAACCAAAGAATCATCTCCGGCCTGCAGTGGTTTTCGCCGCCCCTGCGAGGCGGCCTGCAGTCTGCGCCGTAGACCGGCAGGTAGTAGTTGCTGGTGCCGGCCTCGGGGTCGGAGACCATGCTCGTCGTCAGCGAGCCTGGGTAGCGACGCTCGTGCGCCAAGATGGCGCTCCCGGACAGGTTGTACTGGTGGTCATGGTTCCCGTATGTCGATGCCCAGCGAAGGCGACGGTCCACCATTGGGCCGACGATCTGGTCGACATATGCCGTTGCGTTCTCAAAGAATGCATTGTCCCCAGTGATGAGATCCCCATTCAGGATGACCAGGTCCGGTCGGTCCGAGTCGAGGACCTTTTGGATGACCTTGACAGAGTGTATATCCTGCTGAGGGCCCCATTGATCCCATGCATCTGTTTATGGGTGTTAATCTCGTCTCGCGGTCTTTAACACGGATAGTCAAGAACTTGAAGAAGAAAGAGTACCACTGACTTTCCCCAAAGTGTAGGTCACCAAAAATGGAGATATGGAATGTTCCATCTTTGTTAAACTTCAAAGGCTCGGCTGTCAGCTCTTCTTTGGACACTACCTCTGCCGAAACGGATACTTGCAGTAAAGAAGCCGCTAATAAAAGCACGACACCGGCATCCATGTATAATGTCCTCATTTTGACAATACACAAAACCTCGCTTCTCACCAGAAATAGCAGCCTGGCAAGCACCAAATCGTTTCTTACATTTCCCACACCATATGCCCAAGATTATATACTAACTCTATAATAAACGGCATCGCGTCCTGCTGGCAAAACTCCACCAAAAAAGTGCTGGCTTCTATGTATAATTCAGGAGGGGTGATTGCATATGTTGCTAGCCTGCAGACGTACCTGGAGCCAGTCGTGCCGCCCACGTGTTATGGTCTCCCCATAACCAGATTGATGCTGTTGATTCAGGAGGGGGATCTGGGCAACCCCCAAGAGATTGGAGATGAAGGAAGGTAACATCGTTTCTGCGCTCCCATTAGCGAATCGTCAATTGAGATGTGATGCGCCGCGGTTATCTTGACGGAACCTCTGGGAGGGGGACTTTGAGTGGGTCCATCGATTGCTAAGCCCAACCAAAACGTGACAATGGGCAGGCTCGCCACTGGCTCTGCAAAAGAAGGCGAAATGCACTGGAAAATGAAGAAAACCAACTCACACTTTCGTATTTCGCGGCTTCTCCCGCACAACGTCAAACCACGTGGACAAATATTTTACTCCCCGCCCTTTGCCTTGGATCCCGATTTGGTTGCTCCTTCGCCGTGACGTAAATCGCAAAATTCTTTTGCGGACGTGCAGCAAGTTCGAGTACCAGAAGCAACAAATAGGTGACGCACACGAACGTACACGTGCAGCCTGCATGAGTGGTAGGAGAGCCATGTATTCAGGTAGGGTGCGCTATCTAGGCTAACGAGCGTGGCAGCGCTTTTATGGTGTGCACAACGCTAACTAAGCTCATCTGGTCATGTAATACCAAAATCTATTTACTGCAACACACCCCCCAGTTAATTTTGCGTTAATAAGCAAAATCAACTGTTTATATAATTATATACAGCTTTTACGGCCAATATTTGTATATATTTATTTACGTAAATAAAGGAAATATATAATATTAATAAACGGTAACGGTGCAACGCGCGCCGCAAACGGGTTTTACCAACTTTTAACGTTTTTTATTATATTTAACGTAAACGGTAAACCTTTTTTTAATAGCGACGAATCCGTAATATTATACCCCCTATTATATTAATAACGATAATAATTTATAATAAAATTGGTAAACGCACGGCGATTATATATTTCGTTCGTTTTTTTAAATCCGAATTTTAATTTTAAATTTTATTTTATACCCAAATACCTAATTCGTAAATAATTATTTGCGCTTTATAATTTGCGTTTAACGATTTGCGCGCCTATTAACGTCGATATTAGTACCAGCAATAATAATAATAATAATAAAAATAAATCTTTTTCCGTCTGTTTTAACGGGTTAAATTGCGCGTAAACCGCGCTATACGTTAAATACCGGTTGGGCGCTGGTTAACGGGTATAATATAATATTTTCTTTTATTTTTATTAACGGGAATCGATTTGGTCGCGCCGAAAAGCGCGTATAATTGTAAATTTTTACCTGCGTTTTGGCGAATTTCCGAACGTATAATTTAATTAACGCGCTCCCTATAAATGTATAAACGAATTAATACCGCCGAAACGCTGCAATTGCAACGCGTTTTTCAATTTTCCCAACGGGAAATTAAAAATTAAAAAATATAATTTATATCGTAACCGGTTTTATAATATTAAATTAACGGTAAAATATAAACTTTTTTTACCGTCGTTACCGGCGCCGCCCTTATTTTTACGGTTACCGATATAACCCCCGCCGTTATCCCCGCCGAAACGGTAATTTCCGAAACGTAAACCGAAAAAATTATTACCGAAATACCAATGGTTAAAAATCCTATTAACCCTGCGCCCGCCCCCGTTGCTGTTTTTACCGCTACCGAACCCGCCCCCGCGCCTACCCAGGCCGCCGCTTTTAAAACCGTTTCCGGGCGTATTAAAAACGCGCGCGGCGTTAAAAATACCGTAAATTATTCCTAAACCGTATTTAAAAGCGTGGGGTAATATTAACCATATATATAAAAACCGAAAAATATAAAAAAAAGGAGGAAGGAGGAGACCGAGGAGGAGGAAAAAAATAAAAAAAACAGCAATAACCGCCCCGTCCGTTCCGTAAATATTTCCCCTATTTTAAAATATTTATTTATAAATAACGTAAATTAACGTACGTAATATAATCGCGTCGTTTTCGCCCCCGTCGTATACGCCCAAACGATTTTGTAAATCGCCCGGTATTATATTTCGGGTGTACGAAAACGTATTTGTCCGGAATTGCGACCGGTTTATACGTTAATTAACCCGGCGTACGTTCCCGTGTTCGGGGAACGCGTTTACCGCGTTGTTGGAATTGCCGAAATAGGTATACCTGCTTTTTTTTCCCAATTGGGGGATTTTTTAAACGCGCCGCGCGCAATTTAAACCAAACGTTTTTTGTATTACCGCGTACCCCCATTAAAAAAATCCAATTCCTTCGGAACGTGGTTACGTATTATTTCCGGAATTGGACCGAATTTTAAACGAAGGAATTAACAATTTTTTAGGCGAAAAATATTTTTGCGTTAAAACCCGTAAAAAGGGTTTTTGGTATTTTTTTTACGCCGTAAAGCGTAAGGGAGGCGTTATTTCGTAATATTTAGGTGGGATCGGGGTTAATTATTATAGGAAGCGTGCCGGCGGTGGTGGGTACGACCTTTAATAATTAACTTATTACGGGCATTTATTTTATATTATTTCCTGGCGGCGTTGGCGCCGGTTATTAGGTTCTTTTATGGGTGGGTTTCGGCCCTAAATATTCGTTATTTTATATATTCGTTACCTTTTATCGTTGTTTTTGTTTTTTTTTTTTTTTAATAGGTTTAACACGCGTTATTTAATATTATACTTTTTACCGTATTTCCAAATTTCCTTTTAAATCTTATTAAACGTTATAAAAGTTTAAAAATGCCTTAAAATGCTCGAATTTTGGGATCGATAACGATTTAGTAAATCCGTTTGCAGGTATAAACTCTATTTCCAGGTAAATAACGTGGAAATTTTTTTTAACGTATTCCTGTTTAAACCACATATTTTGTATATTTATATGGCGCAAACTGGTATTAATACGAAAATTTTTATCAACGATTAAACGAATCGTTTATTTATTATCGCAATATAAATTCCAAAACTAACCTAAATTTAACTGTATTTTTTTAAAAATCCGCTTTAAAACCATAATTTCTTTGGCCGCTTTTAATAATACGTATAATTTTACTTTTATTATAAACGTCGTTACCGTGGTTTACTTTACCGCCCTCCAATTAATAGCTCCTCCGAATAACATTATCACGTATCCTTTTAAAAACCTCCTCGTATTTAAATCGTCGCCGAAAAATGCGTTATTTACGAGGACAAAATGCTAATTTTAATCGCTCGTTCCGTATTTAATTCCTAAAAACTTCGTACTGTATAAATAAAATAATATTTTTTTAATTAAACGTTTGTAAAAAGGATTAGGATTGGTAAAAAATTTAGAAAATACTAATACTGCGTGCGTAACGTCCGGTTTAAATATAATTGCGGTATATAAAATAAATTTTACCATTTCCTGGTAGGTTTTAACCTCGTTTGGAGTTACGGTCCCTTCGTATTTTATTATAAAACCTTTTAATAATGGCGTTGGCGGGTATTTTAAACTTTTTATAAATTTAAAGCGTATAACGATTTTTTCGATATACGAATCGTATAATAAAATCGTTATGCGTCGCTTTCTATTTCGCAATACGCGCATTCCAAAAAACCAGGAAAACTGCCCCTCCCGTAATTTGTATTTAACTTTTAGGCCGTCGATAACCGTTTTACCGTTTCTGACGTGTTTTTCGGCATATAACACGATTATATCGTTTACGAAAAAAATTACGATAACCCTATTTTGTATAAATACGCATATATATGGTTTATTACCAATTGGTTTAAATCCCAAACTTTGTAACGTTTTTAGGAGTTTTTTATACCAAAATTTGGATAATTCCTTTATACCGTAAAGCGTTTTTCGTAATTTAAATACAATATTTTTTTTCCCAAACCTTTTTGGTGCGGTGCAAAATACCGGTTTATTTATATTAAACGTTACGTTAAAAAAAACGTTATTTATATCGATTTGGATCGCCTCGAGGTCGAAATGCGTTATTAGGGCTAATATTAACCTAAAATTACGTGCGACCAATATCGCCGCGTAAATATTTTTAAACGTATTAAGCGTTTATTAATTACCCCTTATTACGAACCGTGTTTTATAGCGTTCGAGGTAACCGTTTTTGTCGAATTTATACGTAAATACCCATATAAACGGTACGGGTTTTATAATACAATTTAACCGAAAGGTTATTTCCTATATTTTTTTCTTTTCGAAACTTATCCACTCCGTTTTCGCTGCTTTAAAAAACTGCTTTTTATCCGGGTGCGCCATAAACTTTTTCCAGGTTTTAGGCGCAAACACAAAATCGTTTTTATACGGTTTAATTTTTTTATCCGGTTTTTTTTATTATATTACCGCCGCGATAATTTCGTATAATATTTTATAATTATAATTACCGCCCTCCAACGTGTTTTATTAATTAAGTAAAAACGTTAATAAAAACGCTAATTATAATTAAAAACCTGGAACGAATATCCGGTCTTCGATATATATTTATTTTAAATAAATATTATTATTTCCGTATACCACGTTTTTTCCCTTTAAAATAATCGCGTTTGCAAAATTCGTATTATTATTATTACCCCCGCGCCCTCCACGGGTTATATTTCCTTTACCGCGTTGGCGTTATCCCTTCGTATTTATTTCCAAAATTTTTGTAATGGGTCGGGGCGTTTTCGAAAAACGTTTAAATTTTATTATACGCGTTTAAACGCTAATTTAAAGTACCGGCGCGGGCGTAATATTTAAAAATTGTGCGGATGTAACGGTAATATTCGTCGGGTTCGGTGGTTCGGATTACGGTTCCGGTATATTACCCCCGACGAAAAAGCGGTTAAACGTAAAATATTCCCGCGTTAATTCGTTATTAATAACGATTAATCCTACCGTTCGGGTATTTTTTACCAGTTTCGGCGCACCCGGTTCCTTTACAGGGTCCGTGGGCGCACGTAATAAAAATCCGTTATTATTTGGTGTGCGTATACCGAACACGTAATTTTTTCCCGTTTTGGGCGTTATTATATTATTTTTTAAAATTTTTAAATACGCTGGTATTACCAACGTATATTTTATTGGTTCGTTAACCATTTATATCCTAAACGGTTCCGGTTAATTAACCGTTTTACCTGGGATCGGTCCG
Organism: Pyricularia pennisetigena; assembly: GCF_004337985.1. Lineage (NCBI taxonomy): Eukaryota > Fungi > Ascomycota > Sordariomycetes > Magnaporthales > Pyriculariaceae > Pyricularia > Pyricularia pennisetigena. Next base: position 2,467,883 of record NC_043740.1, read on the forward strand.
CCTAAACCTTTAAAAATATCGTTTTTTGCGATTTGTTCGCGGAAATGCATATTGCGGTATTCCGTAAATGTTTCCGCGCTCCGTTTTTATAGTATTGGTACGTTATTTAACCCCTAATTAAAAATAAAAACGCCTGGATTAAATGCGAATAATAATTTATTCCGTAATAAACCCAAACGTTCGATTATTCCGTCCCCCAAAAATTCCAATATTAGTTCGTGGATCCGGTTTATTAAAAATTTGTATTCGTTACTAAATTTACCGGTTTTTATTTTTTCTTTTTTTAATTTTTGGTAAAAACGTGTTTCGTCGAATCGGACGTTACGTAAAATAATAATCCTGTCGAAAAAGGGCACCCAAATATGGTATATTTTAAAAAATTTATATTTAACCAAATATCTTACGTGCGTTTTAGGGCTCGTTTTAAATATTACCCTATTTTTTAATTTCGCTTTTACCGGGTTTAATACGTAGGTTTTACACCCGTATACGTACGTGCCAAACCAATTTGGGCGCAGGTTTTTATTTAATATAATAAATAATGCAGGTATATATTATTTAAAAAACCCCCTAAATTATATTAATAAAATTTCGTTTGGGCTAAAATTTTTCCGGTTTATTAATGGATTTATATTAATAAAATAATTTGCGGTTATAATTATTTTTGGCCAAATAAAGGTAGGTAAATTGGTTATTAAGCGCATTTTAAGCGCGCGTATAATTACCTCCTATCCCGAACGCTTTATTTAACCGTTCGGTTTATATATATTAAAAGGAGGCGTTTTTATTTTAATCCCAAATTTTTTACAATATTTTTAATAAAAAATATATCCCGTATACGTTATTAAAATAGGTTCGTTATTGTGGAAAAATTTCGTAATTTATAGGCCGTATTAGCGCGTTACCCATTGTTCGAAACCGAATATTATTAACACGAATTCTGCCTTCGTTTTTCCGGTAAACGGAATGGTCGTTAAACGCCCCAAATATTCGTTTTTTAATAACAGCAAATACCGTATACCAATACCTGATTTTTTAAAATAAAAAAAATTTAAATATATTATATAATAAAATTTATATAATTCGCCTTTTGGGCGTTTCGATATTATTGTTTTACCATATATTTAAACGCACGCCTCGCACTCCAATATTTTTAATCTTTTAATTTTTACACTTTTAACCCGGTGGACCAACGCTTTAAACGCTTCCGGACCCAGGTAACCGGTTTTCCAATACCAAATTAACGAATTATTTTCTTTTTCGTCGTATATTCCCGTGGAATTCCTTTATGGAATCCTAATAAATTTTATCCAACCGTTTATAATCGTTAAAAAAATAATACCTGCAAAAAATATTTGTACGGTAAAGGCAACGCGCAGGTAATAAACAGGTTTATATTATAAAAAAATTACGTTATTACGTCGTTATAAACCGCATAATACCAAATTGTTTTTTATATTCCTTAAACGCAAAATGCAATCCCAGCCGTTATATTACACGTTTTTATCCTTTAAACGCGCTTTTAACACGATATTAACGTAAAAATTAGGTATATACGTTACGTTAACGAATTTTAACGTTCGTCCTCCGTTTAACACGTTTTGTATAATACGCGTATTAAACGCGGTAATTTTAAATTATTAAATACCGCATATAACGAATTGCGGATCCGTATTTGTAAATTTACGGATAAAACCCGGGTCCAGGCGTTTTTTGGCGTTCACCAAATATATAAAACAGCAATTATCGAATAAAATATTATTGTAATATAGGTTGTAGGAGGTATTTATAAACGTAAACGCGCTGGTTCCTTTATCGTAACGTATTTAAAAGTATATAAAATCGTTGGGTTCGTTAAAAATGGTTAAACAGGCCGCCGAAATAGTGGGCGGCCCCCCTTATTTTCTAAATTGCGGTGCTTTTTTCGTCCCTCCGTTCGTAATAAATCCTAATTCGGTAATTATATTTTTTTAAATTAATAATTCGCGGACAAAAAACCAACGGTCCTTTTTAAATTCGGCGCAAATTTTTTTACAATTTTCGGTTAAATAAGGGCCACGTATACGGATTTTGGGGTTTTTTCCTATTACCGCGTATACCAATTTTTCGCATAAATTTGGTAATTAAAAATAATTGTAATTATAAGGATATTTATTCCGTATATTTCCCCTATTTTCACCCCTATTAAAAACGTGGTTTAAATTTTTATTTTATTTTTTAACGGATCCGCCAAATATCGTATAAAATTTAACGAAATTGCGGCCACCCCTTATTAAAGGGTCGGTAATATCGTCGTAAAAAACGTTTTTAAACCATTTAAAAATATATTTAAAAATAATTATATAATCCGGTTTATTTAATTTATTCCGAACGTTTATAACCCAAGAAAATTGGAAACGTCCTTTTATTTTTATAAAATCTTTAATCGCTAAATCCCTTTTAAAATCGGTTATTTTATAATTCCGGGCTTTTTTGTAAATTAAATCGTAAATTTTGAACCAATTCGTTTTATTATTTATCGTACGCGTTAAAACCAGGGTTAACTTATAATTTTTAATTGCCTATTTTTTAACGTACGTTGAAAAAAGTGCGAATTTTTCCTAAAACGTTTTAATTATTTTTTTAAATGTATTCCAACCGTTGCGTTAAACGGTAAAAAACGCCGTATTAAAATACGTTGGATTTATATTTTTTATAACCTATTACAGGAAAATATTAATTTTTCGGAATTATTTGTTTATATAATTTTTTTATAATTCCTGCGTTTCGCGTGTTTTATTTACCGCGCGTTTTATTTCGGAAGGCGTAAAATTATTAGGTATAATAGGTTTTTTTAAATTTTTAAAAACAAGTTTATTTATATTTGCAAACGATTTGGCGATTTGGTTTATTTTGCGTTTAATTTTAGGCGGGTTTAGGTCCCAAATTTGTAGGTTTGTATGGTAATTGTCGAATCGGGAGCGTTTAAACGATTTTATAACGTTTTCGGTAAATTTTTCAAATATTGGGAGTTTTTCGTCGGTTTATTGGTTTGGATTAACCAATTTCCAAATGCGTAATATTTTTGCATTTTGGCGGTAAATTTTAAACCATTTAAACTATTGGGCGCGTAAATTAAGCGCTGCTAGCGATTTTTGAAACTTTTCGGTCGTAAATATGGTGTACGGTGAGGAAAAAAAAAAATAAATTAAACGTTATTCGTGTTAATATATAATTGCAATTTGCGTAAAGTAGAAATTTTTATAATTTACAATTGTACCGGGCTTATAATTGACGCACACGAACGTACACGTGCAGCTTGTATAAGTGGTAGGAAAACCATGTATTTAGGTAGGGTGCGCTATTTAGGTTAACGAGCGTGGCAGCGCTTTTATGGTGTGCACAGCGCTGACTAAGCTCATCTGGTCATGTGATGCCAAGATCTATCTACTGCAACAATAGGCTTTTTTCTTCCCACGGAACGGGCGTCCAGCCTGTCGGATGGGCCTTGAACCTTGACACCGAGATGAATGCAAGGACGCATACGCAATTTTATGTATTTCTTTTTTTTTTTAAAAAAAAAAAAATAATCAGCAAAAGCTTATCCCATATAGAGATGAACTTTCTGGGTCAGGAACAGAAGCATAACTTTGAGTTATGTCACTTCTGGTGCCATCATTTTGAGTCGCCGTCTGCAACCTTTGGGGACCGAGCGTTGCTGTCCAACATAGAATATATTCCACGTGCTTTCTTTCCCCGGGTTTCAGGCCTCCGTCTGAACGGCCTCGGTCTTGGTCTGAAAATGAGAAATAAAAAGAGAAAGAGAAAAAGCGGCGCTACTTTTTCATCAGTCCCGCTATACCCGCTGCGAGACCTGTTTCGAGTTGAATCCTACGACTGTAGCCTGACCTTTGTATTCGCCTTTATCTGGTGCGTAGAAGCACTGGGCTGCAGTAAAAGCACTGACGGTTCTTCAAAACAACCAGACTCGGACAATGCAGCCATGGTCACTTTGGACCGGACGAGAACAATGTTTGCCACGACGATGGCTTAGTGGTATGCTTGCATCAACCACAGAAAGATCAGCTTTTTATAAATGAACGACAGCCTTTCCTTGATGCTGTCATCCCTTTCGAATTCGTAATCAAGCAAACGCAATATATGAGATACCCATAAGTACAGCGAAACACCCACGCTCGTTATATTGACTTTGTCAATTTTGTTCCACACAAGCAAGAGAAAAAGCAACAATAAGAAAAAAAAAACAATTTCATAACCAAAAAAATGCGTTCCGTCAGCGCCATACTAGCCCTCGCCGTCACGGCCGCCCTGGCGGCGCCGGCGCCTAACCCCGCGAGCATGACGGAGCTCGACGCGGCGCTGCAGGCGCTCGAGGCCAACGCGCCCGCGGACGCGGACGCCATCGCGCACGGCGGCAACCTCGCCAGCAAGCGGCAGGACGACGTGGCGGCCGCGCTGGCCAGCCTGGCCGCCAACGACCCGGAGGACGCCGCGGCCGTGCAGGCCGCGCTCAAGAACGGCCAGGCCCCGCCGCCGACTCCTTCGCTGGTCAAGCGGCAGACGCCCGCCGAGATCCAGGCCGCGCTCGACGCCCTGCGGTCCAACGACCCGGCCGAGGCCGACGCCGCCCAGTCCGGCATCGCGGCCCTGAAGCCTGCCGCTCCCACGCCGGCCCCCGCCGCCGCCGCGAGGCTGGTCTCGCGGTCCCAGGACGACCTCGGCGCCGCGGTGCTGGGCCTCATGCAGTCCGACCCTGAGGAGGCGCACCAGCTGCTCGACGGCGATGCGCAGGTCGCGAGGCAGGGCCAGGATGGCTCGTCCGACCTGCCGCTCTCGCCGACTGACGAGGATGACTGGGAGGATAAGCCTGTTCCCCCGCCTGGCTTCTAAAGGGCCGGGGAGCTGCGTCGAGATGGTTGGTTCGCAGTAGACAGGACTCTGCTTCTCGAGCTGCTGTGCGGTTCGGGAATGCGTGGGGGGAATGACAGACTTGCGCGCTCAGGCCGCATAAACGATCCATTGCTATCTGGATCGGGAGCACATTTCGCATGTATATAGTTTATATGATGACTTGTATCGTACTTCACTGCTCCATGCCGTGACTATGTTTATAATGCCATGCATTGGCAACACACCTTCCAATTTCATCTGACTCTGGGAATAGTGTCACTGTACGTTGTTGAGCAACCTCCCTACCAGCAGTGTTTCGCAAGGCTAAAGAGACACATAGATTCGAGCGCATGCTCGCGAGCATTCTTGTTCAATGAAATTATGCGTACCTTGCTACTTCCGGCCAGTTGCTTTGTCAATGCTTGAACAACTGCCGTTCTTTGATGCTTGAACAGCGCTTTATCCTCGTCTTGACAATGCTTTTGGCATAGGTGATAGTTGCTTCAAGCGACCACTTCTCGGTTTCTGGATGATGTGCTACGAGTTGGCTTTGTGGATCCAATTCTCATATTAGGGCTTGTCTAATAAACAAACGCTGGATGCGATACTCATTCGTGCACCCGCTTGGGGGTCTACAAAAAAACATCCAAGTCTATCGATGCTACCAGCACACAGAAATTGCTACTGGGTCACTAAAGGGCAGGTGTGAATATTTCTGCTGGCTTCCGGCCCTCACAAAGATGACCCTGTCGTTTGCTTTGAGTATTGTAGCCCCCGGTTCTGGTATTGTAAGTTTGTACGTAGAACAATGTCTTTGTTTGTGCTTTGTCTGCGGAACGTGGTGTGTCCATAAAAATACCGACGAAACGCCCGTCTCCATGAGATGCTGATGATTGGTCATAGACCAACTAACCCCAGCAACTACAGGTAAGTTTGATAGGTATCGCTGGCTCAAGTCACGTCCGAGACGCAACAGTTCTGTTACAGAGTAACAGACAACCCCATCCACTTTGAAGAGGATGACCACCAACGCTCAAACAAAGTGGGCAATTCTTTTTCGGGATGAACCCTACAACAACGACTATCTATGGGTTAAGCGTCTGGGACAGGGTGCGTTTGCTCGAGCTGATCTGGTGAGGGCCATGAATGGCCGTCTGGAAGTAAGGAAGCTCCTTCACCAACCGGCGTTTGTCGACGCGCGCATGGATACTATCAAGGCCGAGATCTTGACCATGATCGACATCCGACAAGCATGTCCCAGCCCCGATCTGGCCCTCGCCAGGCTCAACTCTGCCGGCTTTACAAGCGGCATCAGTGATCAAGGGCGAAACAATGGCGACCGCAATGTGGGTTACTGGAAGTTTTATAACCTGGGGAGCTGTCTAGATCTCATGCAGCTCACAAGCAGATTGGATCTGTACATACCCAGCGCTTTCGCCGCTGGACTTGTGGCAGACTGTCTATTCGGTCTTGAGAATCTGCTCCACACCGGGAAAACGCACAACGACCTCTACCCGCGCAACATATTCCTGAACGCGAGGGACCTGAGCGGATGCAGCGTTGTTGAGGGAGTCATTGGTGATTTCGGGTTGTGCGCCACCTTGCCCCATCCCCCTCACATGCGTCGAGTCTGTGACATGAAGACTGACCTTCTCGCACTGAGCAAGTGTGTCAAATTCCTAGCAGAGAACCGCAGGCCGGCTTTGGAGATAGAGTTGATCCAGGTGAGCATGGAAGTAATCCAGCAGCCTTTATATCCACCAGACAGCCCGGAGAAGCAGCGAGACGAGTGTCGCTGGTGGAAGATACAGTCCATCCTCGACCTGTACGTCAGCCAGTGGACGAATCCTTCAACGACCATCTCGACGTTCATCGATGGCATCACGGCGTTTACCGAACTCAAGCAAGAAGCGTCAAGGGATTTCCGCACGGCCATCGAGTCGACGACGTTTGCCACCGTCCTCCAGGGCATCGCCGACGAGACCGTCGATGCAGTACCGACCTTGTTCGATTCGTTCGAAGACCTGCGTCGCGTTGCGGAGCAGGAGTTCAAGGGCGAGATGATTCAGACGGTGAAGATTTGTCCTCGCACCTTTGAGGTCTCTGCCGTGGGCGACAGGATTGTGGTCTTTGCAAACCGACAGCTCCTTTGAACCCTTAACTTTTAGAAAAAGAAATGAACCAAACAGGCATTCTCTCACTTTGGAACCATTTTGTTATTCAACTTTTACCTACCCTGAACCAGAAACCCCGCTTTCTATACGTTTTTATCACGAATCAAAACGAGCTGGTGGGGCCCCCTTAGATTGTAGACTGAGTAGTAGCTGTAATTACCGCGTCGAAAGGGCGACGACACGCGTCAAATTGGCATGGAGTCCATCTCCAATAAAGCGCACAGAGAGAAACAAGGACAGGCCTCAATAGATGCCATTGCTCTCCCAAATCAAGTATTTGAGACCCGCTCGCAATGCAAAACAAGTCTCGCAGAAAGCGCGTCCGTCAGAGTATCGACCAATTGCCTCCAGAAGGCAGCCGTGAGCTTCAACTGTACAAGACACTCCAGCTTCCAACCCGACTTTGGCCCCGCTACCTGACCCGCTGGAGTGACTGGTGTATGCATCATGGAGACTAACCAACGTTGTTCATCTCTACTCCCCATCGACTTGAATCTAGTTTCCAAGACAACACAGTGACATCGCCGCTACTCCGCCTTCCTGCTGAGCTTCGGCTGCGTATATACGAGCTCCTTCTCGACGTCGGACAGATCAGCATTGACTACCGAGTTTGGACTCCACATACCAAGGCGCGACCGGGCTTCTACTGTCGAACCTTGGCATCCGACGCCGATCCATGGGCCTCGCCACCGGCACACCACAGAGAAGTAGTCTGCTGGGATCCTGCCCTGCGTGGACATGACGCATCCGGGGGTCGTGGCGCCGGCAAAGTCGCCAAAACAGGTGCAACCTCGGGCGGCGTGACGTTGCTGTCGGGCGTGTGTCGGCAGCTGTACCACGAAACCGCCACCCTCCCCTTCCAGCTCAATACTTGGTCCTTCCACAGTCCGCGGCTGATGAACCGATACCTGAAGGAGCGGAGGATGACGCTGAAGCAGAGACGGGCCGTCAAGATCCTCATCGTCAAGGAGAAGCCGTCCAAGGCCGTAGAAAACATGTTTGGCTGCCTGCAGGTCGTCGCTTGGCGTGACGAGGCCAAAGTTCGACTGATCCGAGAGCGCTGTCAGTAGATGATTGTAGACCCAGGACTGCTGCGTATGCGCACGTGTTTAACACTCTGCAGGCCTGGACATGACATGCAAGCCGGCCGGCCGACGAGCAATGAGCAGAGGCAGCTAATAGCTGCACAGCTACGACGCGTTCACTTTGTTGACCAAGCAACGCATTGTGAAGACGGCCAGTCTCCCGCTTTCTTTAATGGAAGAACCAGACCTTCCTGCCGGCCCAGGGAATAGACCTGGTCTAGCGCAAGCCACGACCTGAACGGGACACATAATAACGAATTCCAGAGGAATTCAACGCACGTTTCTGCCAGGCCCGGCTGTCTTTTATGGCTGCAGCTCAAGAACAGCAACGGAACAAGCTCGGCAAGGATGCGACACATGCGTACGTTGCGACTTCCTCACGTATTTGTATGGAAGAGACTCGTCAGTCTGGTTAGGTATTGTTCAGTACCAACGCCAACGAAAGTAAAGAATTCATCTATATCAGTCCCCGGAAATCGAAACGAAAATCATGAGCACAAAGGACGCGCGTCATTTCCTCCAAGAAGCAATGCGTAAGGGATAGCAGACTCGCCTAGGCCATGCCCTGAACGGCGTTTCGTCCCTGCTCATAGCAATCACCATCAGCTGGTCACCCAAGCCTGGCTGTCATGGTTGACCTTTAAATCCCGTACAGCTAAGGATCTCTTCAAGGAAGCCGCCTCCTTTGCTCCAACGATCCCGATCCGATATAACAACTTGTCTCTCGCTTTTCGAGAGAGGAGACTAAGTCGGCGTGAGATCTAGAGCCAGGGGATCCTCAGACTGTGGCAACGGGATGTAGATGACGAATTCAAGAAGGGCTTTGGCCGTTGCTGGCAGTTGCTGGCCGTTGAGCACTTCTAACAGAACACGTTCAGGTACTTCTTGGCGCTTGCTCGTCCCTGTCGGTTGCCTAAAACTTTTCACTGATACGGTTGGGACAACCAGAGACTACAGGGACGGCCTGCCTTCCAAGGGTTTCCCTCAATAATCAACTATTTAAATCTCACAACTTTTATATGGCAGCCTACCTCGACATGTCGGGAGGAGACATGCTATAAGAAAATCCTGGTCTAGAGCGCCTTGACCAAATGTGTACACATGGTCATCAGCAGGCGTCAGGAGAAAACTGGGCGGACAATGTGGAGCGTTGCCCAGGAGAAAGGTCTTTATGAGCAAGACGATAATTAATCATCACAAGCATACCAAGCGTAGACATGATGACTAGCCTAGACTGGGATATGATAGGCAGCCAGTCGACAAACTTTCCTCCCCAAAGCGCACCACTTGTGCATCTGCCGTGTTCCCCAGGTTTTGATTACTCGTGCCAAGATGCCATTCAGCTGGCCGTGCGGGGGTGGAGATGGATGGACCGAGCAACTGGATAAGGTAGTAGGTACCGAGATCTTGTTGTCATACCATTGTTTCTGTCTAGACATCGAGGTTCGGTTAAAGTTTTTTTTTTTTTTTTTTT
>NC_043740.1:2477579-2486302 GCF_004337985.1 Pyricularia pennisetigena
GCCAAAAGCATGCAAAAGATTATCGCGATTAGAGCCTGCAAGGGTGTTCCAGTCTGCTGGAGGGCCTCTTTTTTTTTTTTTAACCTTATGAAATTGTCATTCACTGCCCCATCACAAGGCACGAACCCCCACAAAACAATGAACAGTGCACATTCGACTGGAGCTCGGGGCGGACCCAGCGGTTACTAGGGGGAAGAGGCGCATCGCCAAGGAGGCTCGCATTCACAAGCGAGAGCCGGCAAATAACCAGCTCCTTTGGAACGATGACGGTTGCGCTTGGAAGTCGGCAGTTCACCAATGGATTTCAATGCAGGAAAAAGAACAAAGAAAAAGGCAGGGATTCTGGTTCGGTTCGAGCGGAAGCCTCGAGCCAATTGGCATTCTTGGGTTTTGGGGGCAAACCTAGCCTGGCGGTCTGTCTGCCTGGTTCGGGAGCTGATGGGCAAAACAGGCTCGGGTAAAAGTTGCAGAGTGACATTCTTGATAAAATCCAAGCTTAATTGCACCAAGTTCCTGGCTTGCCTTTCTTTTTTCTCCTGATTGTTCAAGGATCAGCAGTGTACGTCCGAGCTTACTGAGCATAATATCAGACTAAATCAATCTCCACCGTCAATCAAAGGACGGATTTTATGATCCGCGAATCTGCACGATATACAGAGTAAAAATATATCACGCACGGTGAGACGACTAAAAAAAATACGCCAACGGCAGCAGAGTTTCCAACGGGCCAAACTAGCCGAACTGACAGGCGTGCAATCTAAGCCATTCCCGGCTAGCTTTTCTTGCCTCTTCCAACCACGTGGTTATAGGCCCGACCGTTTTATCAACAAGTAAAAAGTGGGTTCACGACAGACAGACAGACAGACGACCTTTGTTACCTTGGCTGCTTTGCTTGCTATAAAGGTGACCTGGACGGGTCCTCGCCCGCTTTGGTTCCCTGTGCATGATGGGTGGTTACATTGTCTGTCTGTCTGTCTGTTTGTCTGCCCGGTACGTTGTGCCATGTTTCGAGGCCCCCTTGTCTTTCACTTGCGCGAGCCAATTTAACTGAGATTATCTAGTAGCATGGTATAATCCAGGGTCCTTGCCAACTATCCTACTGTAATCGGCCGTCTCCTTCTTTGCCAAGAAGATAATCCGATGCCATGGGCCGCTCTGGATCATTTGTTTCTTGTAATTCTTTACCCTCTGACAGAATCACCAAAATTCTGGCTTTCTCGGGCGGACTTTCTGATGCCGGTTGAAATTGCCATGAGAGGCGAAGCAAAAGCATAAATCTCTGGGTGGGAACATATGACAGCATGACGAGGTCGCAAGGCCACTTGCCGAGAAAGCAATCCCATAAGAAAAATAGAATAGAACCAAACTATAGTGCCAACCTATTATACTGTCCGTTAAATGGCAAAACTGGGGGAGAGAGGGGGGGGATCCGGCGCGCGTCTCCATACGGAATACCCCGCGTTGGGGTTGGTTTCTTTTTAGGGTTCTCCTTCGACACCACCAAGCCAAGCCAAGACAGCTTGCTAAAAAAGGGGGATAAGACAACAGGAGAGAGGGGAAAGAAGGACACAAGAAAAGGTCATATGCCGAACTTTGCTCCCGTTCTTGGGGCCAAGGCTAAAAGTCGCCAAACAGCAATGCCAACAATGGTGTCAATGGCAAAAAAAGAAAGAAAAAAAAAAAAAAAAAAAAAAAAAAAAAAAAAAAAAAAAAAAAAAAAAAAAAAAAAAAAAAAAAAAAAAAAGAACAAATCCACCCACCCTGTTCTGCTGAGGTCTACCGTAGCAAGCCTAGATGCCCAGACGGCGCAAAGACGTGTTACTGGTAGTATTGGACAGGGATCCGGATGCGTCGCCCAGAAACTGGAGAAATGAGGTCTGGGTAGCAAGGTGTGGATTCTATTCTGTTTTATTTTATTATTATTATTTTTTTCTTCTTTTCTTTCTGCCTGTTGCCTCTTTGGGTGGTGGTTCACCGTCTTCAAAAGACGTCAGGTACCCTCCTTCTCTTTCCAACTCGAGACTTTTGTTCAGGATTGTCTGTCGCATGGGGTGTGTGGCTTCCTCTGCTTCCTTTTTCTCTTGCTAATTTTCCGACAAATTGGCTCCTTTGACTAAGCTGTAAGGTTGTTGTTGTTTTTTTGGTCCTGCATTCTGTCAGCGGGATTAATTCAACCTCGAAATTACTTGGATCTGTATACGAGATCCTTGGGTTTATTTTCAAGAGCAACACAATTTGATTCAGATTTGCGCCGAGTGTTGGTTGAGCTTTTAAGCCTGTGGAAGGACCAACCGTCGCAATGGAGCAGCCAGAGAAAACAGATGGTGAGTTTCCTTTTGTTTAATCCATTCCTCAACTCTTATAGAGAGAGAGAGAGAGAGAGAGAGAGAGAGAGAGAGAGAGAGAGAGAGAGAGAGAGAGCTACGTCAAACAGAGTCTGACTTTGCTCCCCAAAACACAGCCCAGTATGCGGAAAGGCAAGGAGACCTCTCCAGGTCCGATTCAGATGGCGTCGATGGCCTGACCTGGACCAAGGAGGAAGAGGACAAACTCCGGCACAAGATCGACTGGCATTGCGTGCCCATCGTCACGGTTCTGTACCTGCTCTGCTTCCTCGACCGCATCAACATTGGAAACGCGCGAATCCAAGGCTTGGCCGTCGACCTCGACCTCAACCAGGGCGTGCGCTTCAACTGGGTCCTGTCCATCTTCTACATCATCTACCTCTTCGTCGAGGTTCCCAGCAACATCATCCTCAAGAAGGTCGGCCCGCGCTTCTACCTGCCCTTCCTGGTCGTCGGCTTCGGCTTCGTCTCCATGTGCACTGCGTTTGTGCGCTCGTACGAGGGTCTCCTGGCCGCGCGCGCCTTCCTGGGAGTCTTTGAGGGCGGCGCCATGCCCGGCATGGCCTTCTTCCTCAGCTGCTTCTACAAGCGCGGCGAGCTCCTGTTCCGCATCGGCATCTACGTCTCGGCCGCGTCCATGGCCGGCGCCTTTGGCGGCCTCCTCGCCGCCGGCCTGGCCCAGGTTCCCGAGTGGGGCATCGCCTCGATGCGCATCAACACGTGGCGCAACATCTTCTTCTTCGAGGGCCTCCTGACCGTCATCATCGGCCTGCTGGCCCCGATCTGGATGCCGACCGACCCGGCCACCGCCTACTTCCTCAACGAGCGCGAGCGGCGCATCGCGGCCGAGCGCCTCGCGCGCGAGCACAAGGACCACCCGGACGAGCGCGTCACCTGGGCCCACGTCAAACGCGCCATGCTCTGCATCCATAACTACACGTGCGCCCTGGGCTTCTTCCTCATCAACATCACCGTCCAAGGCCTGTCCGTCTTCATGCCCACCATCCTGGCCGACTTCAAGTTCGACCCCATCAAGGCCCAGCTCATGAGCGTGCCGCCCTACGTCTGCGCCTGCCTCGTCGCCATCGCCATCGCCTACCTGAGCGACAAGACCAAGCAGCGAGGCCTGTACCTGGCCATCTTTGCCATCATCGCCATGATCGGCTTTGCCATCCTGCGCTGGCACCAAGACTCCAACATCAAGTACATGGCCATCTACTTTGTCACCGTCGGAGCCTTCCCGGGAGGTCCGGCGTTTTTGGCCTGGGCCATCAACAGTGAGTGGCGGATGTTTTGCTGGCGGTGGTCTTCAGGGGGAGTAAGAGAAAGAAAAAAAAAGAGGATCATGAGCTGACCCATCTTTGTTTCACAGATTCCGCCGGTCCCTCGGTTCGTGCTGTATCCAGCGCATATGTTGTTACTCTGGGTACCATCGGCGGTATCGTCTCGACGTAAGCTCACAACTGGGATCCATTCGCTCGAATTTCAGCGTGTCTGCTTTGATGCTAATCATGCCCTAAACCTGCAGATGGACTTATATCAAGGAAGACGGCCCGCTTTATCCCAACGGTCACACGGTCAACTTGGTACGTTTACCCTGTTTGAGTATAACTTTGGAGCACTTTTTTTTTAACTAATATTCATGAACACAACCACAGGCCGGTCAAATTGCCGTCTTCTTCCTTGCCATCTTTGGCATCTTGTACTGCCTTCGTGAGAACAGACTACGCGCCGCCGGCAAGAGGGACCACCGTCTCGAGGGTCTCAGCGAGGAGGAGACGCTGCATCTCGGATATAGGCATCCCAGCTTCCGCTACATCACTTGAGTGTAAGAAAGCGGGGGTTCATGGTGCTTTTGTGATTTGGTAGCGAAAAGCTTGCAGTTCAACCTGGGCCATATGTTTTTTTGTTCTTTTTTGTTCTCTGTCCTAGATCATTTTCAGAAATATAAACGAGTCTGAGTATATTGATAGATGGACAGTCAAGAGAAGCAGCCCAAACCCCACTTTGAAACTCGCTATTTTGAGACTTTGTTGTGCTATATATCTATCAAATATTGTATGTTGTTATCAAATTGTCTTTCATGCAGGCTTGTTTTTCATTTCAGTCAAGTTGGGGGGAATGACTTACACAAAGTCATGTATGAATTATGTCCCTGGTTCTTCCATGCAGAATTGAGTACTGCCCAAGTCAAGCCGGCAAACTCCAATCCCATTTTTTTGTTCTTCCGCTCGACTCGGTCAGTAAGGTCAAGCCAAACATAGCTAGCTTATTTATAGCTACGAATATAGAGGGCAAGAAATAAAACTCGAATGACAGAAAAGCTTGGCGGCACCCTTCCACGCCAACCAGTTCGCGCCAAGTCTCGACATCACCAAGCTTTTTGATCTGCTAAACAAACATACATATTACAACAGGTATCTCTTGAAAAGCCTCACATATAGATCTACCAACATTTATCATATTGCCAAGAATGCTTTTTTTTTTCTTCTTCTCTAGTTGCATTGTCTTGCCATAAAAACAACCTGCACAAGCGACATCTCCCTCGTATCCCAGCTCGCATAAGAGATGATGGTTTATAATTAGCATGTTTTAAGGTACTATCACCCCGAGTCAGCCCTTTTTTTTTCCCTCTCTTTCTCTTTTTCTTTGACAAGCCAATCGTCATGACCGAAATCCCCCCCATAAAAACCCACCCATCGTTTTTTTTTGCAGATCATGAACCATTTGCAGCCTCCCTCTGGTTGCTATTTATTCCCTCCCAGAGGGCGGGGCCATGCACGCATGGAGCGAAAACAAAAGACTCGCGGGCTCGCTTAGCCGGAATACGGTCATAAAGGGAGGTGCAGCCTTGTAGAATCTCTGTGGACAACGTCCCCGTGGTGCAAAAGAACAAAAGGCGAGAGATGGTAGCATTTATAACTCTTTATGGATTTAATAGTAGACAAGGAGGGCCCTGGGCTTTGGGCGGTCGTGCGATTCAAACCGGAGGGACGGAAATACGCTCCAGCAACAAGGCATAAACCTGTTCTGGCTATCTACCCGGCATGGATTGGAACAGACCGCAAGGCGTGCCCGAGAATGAATCACTTATATAAGCCCCCCCAGCATGTCATACACATCATGTTGAAGGTTTGTTCTGAAGGCCACTTCCCTTTCATCCCACTCTCATTTTCAGTCTTGCCTTTTTTTTATTTTTGGCAGTTCCACGTTCATTTTAGCTCTTCCAAGCCAGTTGGCTTTTCGTTTTGATACCCTCTTTCATAACAAACCATAAAAGCATTTCACTGCTGATATTCTTATATATATTCCTTCTGCTTTTTCTTCTCTTTTATCTCCTTCTCTTCCACTGCCAATCCGACACTGGCACATGACGTAATAAAAGCAGTCCCAAAAGTTTAGAGTAGAAAGAAAAAAAAAAAAAAATGCGTTTCGCAGCCATAATCACTGTCTTCATCGCCTCGACCATCGCGGCCCCGACCAGCTTCGCCGCGCCTGCCGCCGACGTCCTGGGTCAGCCGGCGGCGGTCGTCCGGAGATCCCCCCAGCCCGAACCCGGTTTCTTCACGAGCCTAGCCCAAAAGTTCGGAGGCTCTTCCAGCTACGGTCAGGGCGCCGGCGGCAACTCAATGCCCGGCGGCGGTGGAGCCTACAACATGGGCAACCACGCCGGTGGGACGGGCAGCGGCAGCGGCAGCGGCAGCGGCGGCACCACCCGCATCCTCCTCAAAGCCGCGCTCGCGGGGCTGCTGGCCAAAAGCTCATCGAGTTCCAGCCACGGTGGGGTCACGGGCGGCGGCGGCGGCGTCGGCGGAGACGCTAACTCTGGTGCCGGCGGAGGCGGCACCTCGAACCTCCTGAAACAGGCCATGAGCTCTGGGCTTTTGAAAAAGTTTGCCGGGCAGTTGATGGCGTGAGGGATGTCGACTCGGCGTTTTTTGTTTGTTTGTTTTTTTGTTTCTTTTTTTTTTCTGTTTTGTTTTGTTATGCATGTGATTCATGGATTTTCTAGGGCTTTTTATGCGAAAAGAGGAGCAGGGAGAGTCTGGGCTGCTACAAAGGCTGTTGTTGCCCACTGTCTGATGTCGGGAACGCCCGAATAGTACTACCCAACCGACCCATTATTATCCCTTGTGTTATATAGTGAACACTGTAATAGTGCGCCACAGGACTATCCAGACGTGGCGTCTCAGCGACAGCTTCAAGACTGTTAATGATGCCGTACTCTCCGGAATACGGTTTGAATGAAAACAACCAAAATCTTAATCATCTCTGTTTGACTGCCATGGAGCCGCACCTATACTTTGGTATCGGGGCTCTCGGAAAGCCCCTGTGACGTCTGTTGCTGGTTTGGTGCTGGTGATGCCTTCTCGCGTCTCTCGACCCGGGGATTCCAACCACCTGTCCAGCCCACCCAGCCAGTCTCGCGAGGCCCTCTAGCCAAGCAGACCAAAATCGCAAAGCCAAGGAAGCCCACTAAGCAGGCGCAACAATTAGTCAACTCACAGCCTCACATAAATAAGATATGAATATTTGCATCAAGCCAACTTACTGCTACAAATACCACTCCATCTCCAGCCTCCTTGGGCATAAAGGCGATTGCCCACGGCCGTACCGGTAAGTTGTCCACAGAACGCAGCTATCATGTAGGCGACGTTTACTCTGTTTCTCGCCTTTGCATCTATGTTGAATATTGCCATTCGCAGAGCGGTGTTGCAAGACTGGTTGGACACGTCGATGAAGATGGCCTGCACTATCGGACCGGCTATGGTGAATGTGCCGGTAAACGTGCCGATGGTGACGCCGACGAGATTGATCATGATTCCGAAAATCGCCGGTACCAGTGCAACCATTTTATCGAGCACAAGTCTGCCAAACGCCGGGCCCCAAAAGACGACAAAGAATCCTATCAGCCCAAACAATCCAATCTGGAGCGGCCCGAAGTTGTACGGGGCTGACGAGAGAAGGAAGGACAGCGTCGTCCAGTAGGATGTGAATACGGCGCTGATGCAAAACGATATCAGGCACGCCTGCAAAAGCACAGCCTCCCTGGCCATGAGGGTGAAGATGTTGAGCAGCATGCCAAAGTAGTTGAGGCCACCTGGATTTTTGGATGGATAGTCTGGCAGGTGGAGCCACAAGGCAGCCAGCAGTGCCAACTGAAGGCCGAGTGCAACCCAGTAAATGTTGCGCCATTCCGTAAAGTTGGACACGATTCCAGAAAGAACACGGGCCACCATCATACCCAACGACAGCCCGGCAACGGCAATGGATAGAGCACTCGCCCTTCGGTTCGGGGGCGCCAAGTCACCGACGAGAGGTAACATGAGTTGCGGCGTGACTGTTGTGAATCCGCAGAGGAACGACATGGCCTGGAAGACCTCGAATGATTGCGTGATGCACAGTCCCAGCCACTGTGGAGACGATCGAGGTCAGACGAGCCGGTATTTGGGATGATGGCAGCCTTTTTCATCTTACAAACAGTATCGTGAGAATGACCAGGCCAAGGATGAACGGCCTCCTCTCGAGGACGTCACCCAAAGGACATAGCAGAAGGAGCCCGCCTGCATAGCCAGCTTGCATCAGCGTTGCCACCGACGCTGCCCTCTCGAAGCTGACGTTAAACGTCTCGGCCATCTTGTTCAATATAGGTTGATTGTAGTAAATGTTGGCAACAGTCACAGTCGTCGCCTAAGCATAGTCAGCTAGGTAGTCTCTTGAGCACGAGAGAGAGGTGGTTTTCCAGGTTTGACATACAATTGCGAACAGGACATTGAGGCCAAGCGAAAACTTGAGTGGCTTCTCGGGGTTGTGACGCGTTGCCTCTGGGCCCCAAGACAGTGCAAGCCATATTCGCTGAAATATCGACGTCTTGGCCGACCCGACGGAGCTGTTGTGAGTGGTTACGGAGGCAGGCCTGGGAGTGGTAACAATAGGCCTGGAAATGGAAGAAGCATCATGGTCGGCGTCTTGTTTGCTGTGCGGATTGCTTGCCTGTGATGCTGACATCGTTGCAGCATTTTTCATCGTCTGTTCATCATTATCTTTATTTTGAGTGGTGCTTTCATCCCTAGGCTTGTCTGGGTCTGAATCTTGCGACGAATTATTCTGCCCCCTGTCGGGGCCGCTATTCTTGTCCATCGTGGTTCATCACCAAATGGCAAATTGATTGATAGATGGCAGCAATTTGACCTGGTAAACGCGGCCAGTCTCTATTCGTTTGCATGTGACGCTTGTTGAATAGGAACTTTGCAAGTATGAGATGTGCTATCTGACAAATCCTTGATGCCATCGTGCATCTGGTAGCTTTTTTTTGCTATCCATGACTCCGATGCAGTGCCGATGATAGGGACAGGGACGTCCGGGGGGGGGGGGGGG